>NW_027496389.1:0-165021 GCF_021521415.1 Bidens hawaiensis | reverse complement strand
CGATCATACAAGAGTGAATGATGTACTTCATCAAGAACACATGACTGCTGATACCGTTCATCGTATGTTAATTTATAGAAAGGAAAAGCCACAGGACAAACGGATGATTGGTCATATAATCAATCCGAATTACGTATGTCCTCCTAATGAGCGCTGGATCCACGATGATTTGGATTCTAAGCGTGAAGGGGGAGAAGGTGGGAACAATGATGGTGATAGTGATGGGAATGATGGTAATGGTGGAGCTGGTGAACGAGCTACCACCATGAAAGCTCAGCTGGAATGAAAAAGAAAGGGTAAAGCTGTAGCTACTGATGAAACATCAAAGAAGCCCCGTGTGTCTGCTGGGGCTGGGGTAATCATTGGAACTCCACCACCACGTCATACAACACCTCAAAGCTCGGTGGTGTCGCTAACTACTAGCACTCTGATGCTTACTTTGACGACAACGTTGGTGTCACACGAGAGGCTCGGTCTTATTCCTCAAATGGCGTTAACCGAGATACCTAGACCTCCTGCTGCATTGTCTACAGTATCTCCTACTACATCAATGAGACCTCCTCCTCCGCCAACAACTACTTTTCCTCCACCTCCGCCTAGTGATGTCTCATTCATGAGAATCACTCGGCCTCAAGGACCAGTTCAACCTGTTCACCCGTCCGTATACAACTTGCCACCAGGTCGTCAAACTGAAATGCTGCTAAATCTGATACATCTATAAGAAAATCAAATGGCAGCTGACTGTCAAACTCAAGAACGACTCATGGAGAATCAACGACGAATGATGAGTTATATTTCTTTCTGTCAGAAGGAGACTAAGTCGTTGCGTACGATTTTTGAGTCTCAGGGGGTGAAATTAAAGGAACAAGAAGAGCTGATTTTACAATTAACTTGTAAAGAAGATGCCCTCAAGAAACTCAAGAATGACGATAATGATCCTGATGAATCTGGTGCAGGAGGTGAGCCTAAACAATCGCATGGTTCATCCTCTGGTGCTGGTGTTAGTGGTGGTGATGATTTGAGCAAGCAGATAATTATTTATCAAGATCCAACAGCTGCCAAGCCAATTGAAATGATTGCAGCTAACACAGTGATATTTGTTGATGGATCAGGGGTGGTTCGTAGTGTGGTAAACAGAGATGAGATAGTGGTTGGTGAGTTTGTGGTTAGAACCTTGACACGGGAGCAGATTTCGATTCTGCTTGGGCTGAATGATGATCAGTTGACTGCTTTAGAGACTGAGCCCGATGTTGAAGTGATAACTGAGGAGGATTTGGAAGTTGATCCGTTGTTTATGAATACGGATTTTGTTTATGAGAATGAGGATATTGAGATGGAGGATGTGACTACTGAAGAGTACCCGGACTTGTATCAACACACGAACGTTGATCAAGGTGCTCCGGTATTTCATGAAGAAGGAATTAAAGAGACTGAGGATGAATTGGAAAAGGTTGTGCAGCGAACAGTACCCTCACTCAAAGAAGTGACTGATGAGGACGTAGAAAGATGGTTCAAACGTCATAAAGTGGGTAAAATTATCAGTGCTTATCGTTATGTAGATCAAGAAAGAAAAGATACTGCTGCTTCTTGGGTTAAGGCTAATCAGGTGACTACCTTCAAGACCGTTTCTAAGGTACATGGTGATATTGTCTCCTGGCTCTATGATTCTGACCTTAAAGTATGTATAGTCAAGTGGGAAAAGGGTGTCTAGTATTACGAGAAGATAATGGATGTTCTTACATTGCCGCGGTGGGATGTTCGTACCCTTGCGAGACGTCCATTTATCAATCGTGGGGGTTACCGAACAGCTGAGTGGTTTCACCAACACTTACTATTCGAGGTCAATCATGGCTTCAAATTCTTCAAGCCCCAGGTCCCAAGACGTAAGCTCATTGACGAGATTGATCCTAGGACCGGCTGGAAGAAACTTGTCTTGAAAGTGAAGCCGCCAAAGACGATGAAAAAGGTTCCTGTGAAGACAATGCCTCAAGATATTTATCTATCTTTCGACCGCTGGTATTATGACAACCACACCAGCGAGGACGTCATTGTTTTGGGAAGAGGTCTGAAGACTAAGTTTATCAAGATAATCGACCCGATGTGGTTGGTTAATTTATCAGAGACCGACAATGACGTGCTCTTCAGGAAGCAGATTTTATTCGAGCGCTGTGAAGATTACGACCTGGCTATGCAATTCCAACGAGTTGTTCGTGTGTGTCATGAACATGGAATTCATAGTTGCAGAGACTGGCAATCCAAGCGCTTCAAATAAGTTAAAGACAAAGAGCTCAAGACGAGGGGGTGTCTGTTAGAACATGGTTTTGCGTCTTGAGTCTTTGTATTTATCGTTAACATTTTTGTTTATTATTTAATGTAATAATTAGTTTATTTAATAGCCAGTTCGCTAAGTTAAAGGCTAGTTCGCTAGGGGATGTTAGCGAACTAGCCAAGTAATGTTTTCCCTCCTGATTCGTTAGGGGATGTTAACGAATCAGGGGGTGTTTTGCTAAGCTTATGTATGTAACGAAGGGGAAGCTGGTTCGCTAGGGGATGTTAGAGAACCAGATCACCTTCTATATATAGTGAACTCCTTTTCACGTTTAAAAAGGTTTTTTTAAGAAAAAGTTTTTGAGTAAATTAACGAATTGTTGTCCAAATCTCTCTCAAGCTTCACTTTAATATTATACATACAATACTACTAATCTATTGATAATATATACACATATTTATAACACTAGATCGATGTTAATCATGAGCTAGATCTAAACACGTATTAATAGTATAGATACAGATCTGAGATCTGTTAGTTGTAATTGTTATTGATACGAGTTCCAACAAACGTTGGAGCTCGGATCCAGGGTTAGGATCGAATCTCACTCGTATTCACTCTTGAAAGATGTTTGGACGGATGAGGTGTATTGGAGAGAGCCTGATTTGATTAACAATCAATAATATGATGAACAATTGTAATCAAAACACAAAAGATAGAAACTGGCATGATTTCATTAGTCGAATGATTCTCAAAAAGAAGAACCACTCATACATACATTCATACATACATATATACATACATACATACATACATACATACACAAGAAATATCAGCCTCCACCAGGAGAGCTCATCCTGGAGGCGGAGACTCTCTCAAAGGGATAAAACCCTAGATCTCACTCAATACACAATACACTCACTCATACTAGACAAATGAATAAAAACATCTATTTATACTAGTCTAGCATGACTTGGTCTTCAAGCCATCCACCCTTGGTTGAGACCAAATAATATATTTTTCACACACAAATAAATTTGATGTGTCGGTCTAAAACATAAGTTCCAACATTGGCTCTGAAGGAAGCTGATGTCAAGATTGCAGAACTCCAACATGTGGTAGACACATGGATCAAGCTTCACAAAAATAAGGAAAAAGAGATTGTGGATCTTAAAGCTTCTTTTGAGCTGGAGAAGGCCGAACTTATTGATGATGCCAAGAAGTCTGCAGTCACAAGCATTCTGGAGTCAATGCTCAAGATGTTGGATGAGGTTAAGATGATGGGTTATGTGATGGATTCTTGGAATCCCGCTACTTGGGTAAAAAGGCTAAAGACGCTGAGGGGTGAGAAGGTGGAAGAAGCTGAGGTTCCAATTACTTTAGAGGCGACGAAGGAGACGGGTGCTAACGAGGCGGCGGAAGCGGAGAAGAAGGAGGGTGATAAGGTTTAAGCCTGGTTTTCAGGTTGTTTTGATGTGTTTCCGATGGTTGTTTTGAACAATTTTTATTTTGGTTGTGTAAGGATAATATAACTTGCTTAGGACAATAGTTTGGGTGGAGGGATCCTGGTTCAGGACGAAGCCCAAACTAACTTTAATCTCCTGTTTTTGAACAATGTGATGGTTCAGGTGGATGGGCTCTGTTTTGAGCGAAACATGAATCATCTTTTCCTGCATTATGATATTAGTATAACAACTCTTTATGACTTATATTGGTATTGTTTCCATGTTTCTGTTATTAGAGAAAAATTTAAGTTTATTAGGAATGAAATTTTTTAGTAATAACTTAAGTTTAACACAATAAACCAATACCAAGTCAAAAATTTCATCTTATAAATAAGACAAGTAATTTAGAATATTCATAAACAGGAAGTCATACCGGAATCACATAGCAACTAACTCTGATAATATATAGACTACTTCAACCTTGTTTTCCAGAATGTTCCTCCAATTCTAGGGATACACAGATAGACCTGCAATATTAACATTATCCTGAAAATAATTTCAGAAATTCTTGCGACAAGGCCTAAATAAACTGGCGACAAGGCCTAAACAAACTGGCGACAAGGCCCTTAGGAGAGGTGAAAACCCCTTAATCATTACGAATAAACTGGCGACAAGGCCCTTATAAGAGGTGAAAACCCCTTAAACCTTAGAAGAGGTGAAAACCCCTTAAACCTTAGGAATAAACTGGCGACGAGGCCCTTAGGGATGGTACGTCTACCATTAACTTTAGATTCAAACCAATAGCTAAGGATAGCGAGGTAACAAGTCGCTATATTTGATGTGTTGGCCCCGCCTCTCGAACTATGGCTGAATAAACATGCGCTACGGGCGATCTTAAGAAGAGGTGAAAACCCCTTTAACCTTAAAGGTATCAAATAATACCTTATCTGGTGATAACGCCCAAGGAGAGTGGCGACAAGGCCCAAATTAAATTCATTCCATGTGAGAATATCTCATATCCTCGGGCTACGAAACAATCAACTCTAAGTGAGGGGTGGGTGTTAGCCTTGCTAACACCCCTCCGATGCTTAAGTCGGTATTTTGATTGAAGAATAATAATATTGAAAATGAATAAAAATATAAATTCGAATACATACCTTAGCTGCTTAATACAACAATTATCCTCGGGATAGAAGTCTTGCATAAATATATTTTTTGAGGTGTATAGCATTCCAGCCCTTGGTAGCAAGTCACCATCCAAAGTAGACAATCTGTATGCTCCCTTTCCTGCTTCTGAGTCAATTAAGTAAGGACCTTCCCACTTTGGTGCAAGCTTTCCATCCGTAGGATTTGTAGTATTCTGAAAAGCCTTTCGGAGAACCAAATCCCCTTCTTGAAATCTTCGAACTCTGATATTCTTGTTGTAGGACTTTGCTATCTTCTGCTGATAAGACGCCATTCTGATCTTTGCTAAATCCCTGAGTTCTTCTACTGCATCCAGATCTTCAAGTAAACTTTTAGTATTATCTTCGGGATTTTGATAACTAACTCTAGCAGTAGGGACAACCATCTCTGTAGGGATAACTGCTTCAGCCCCAAATACTAATGAGAAAGGAGTCTGACAAGTAGCATTCTTTGTAGTGGTCCTATCTGCCCAAAGAACAAAAGGTAGTTCCTTGGCCCATGTTCCTTTCTTAGACCCCAACTTTTTCTTCAGGTTATTGATAATGATTTTGTTGCTTGATTCGGCATGTCCATTAGCCTGAGGATGGACAGTGTTGACGTGAATATCTTGATTCCCCAACTGGCACAAAATTTAGTTGTTCTCTTGCCGATGAATTGTGAGCCATTGTCACACACTATCTCTGCTGGGATTCCAAATCTTGTCAGGATATTACGCTTGATGAATGAGATAATTTCTTTCTCTCTGACTTGAGCAAAAGCTTCCGCTTCGATCCACTTCGAGAAATAATCTGTCATAGCCATCATAAAGACTTTTCCTCCTGGAGCTCTTGGTAGTTTTCCCACAATATCCATTCCCCACTTCATGAAAGGCCAAGGGGATATAACAGGATACAATGGCTCTGCTGTGTCACACCCCAACCTATGGCGTAAATGCCGGGGGGCGAACTGATTGTCACAGCTCTCAATGTTACTATCAAGCAACATTATAAAGCGACAATATCTAATTAACTTATTTATTATCAAACAACATTCATATACAACAAAAATAAAGAAAATTACAAATACAAAACCAACTATTCTTATATATGTTTTATCCTAAAGTCATCTCTATGTGAGCTTCAGTTCGATAAGCAATCCAAATCTAAAAACTACAAATGCGTACAAAATATATGTTTGTCAACAACACATGTTTAGTGAGTAGATCACCAGTTTTGACACAAACAAAATGGTAATAATATATAATGATATAAGTGAATAAAAATAGGCAAAACTGTTATCTGTGAGTATAAACAATTAAACCATAGCACATACACAAACAATCAACCAAAAATAAAGGGCTAAACCGTTGCCATGCTAATGGGCATTGGTTACCAAAAATGAGGTGTCGGTGAAACAATTACCAATGCGATTGGGTTCTGGCCACTACGACGGTCGTATGATCATACTATAATGAGATTATGTTGGACCTCTCCGAATGCGATTCAAGTAAGCAGATAAGCAAATAGCAAGTAACAGGCAATCATTCAATTGATACACAACACAAAGATCACAGTTTGCGTTTGAGAAATAATATGATAAACGGTACGCAAGTGTCCCCAAAACATTTGAAAACAAGTAAAATAGGGGAGTGATTACTCACCTGATCGGATGAACAGAAATATAAATGATGATGTGAAAAAGATGAACCATTCGGGATACACCGACAATAATTCCTAGTTAAATAATGGTAATGAGATTAATTATAAAGATACAACTTGATTGGAGGAATGAATATCTCGATGTGATTTAAATTATATTGGGATTAGGATGTTCATTAATTGATCGATGGATTTCTGTTATGATTGATATTGTGAAAGCATTATCATTAGCTTACGTAAATAAATACGAGTCAAAATAACACCATTCATTATTCTTGCTAAAATATAAAATCAATTACACAAATAACTTAAAAAAATTAAGGTATAAGATATGCTTATAATAATAATATCTAAATAAATACATAATTAAATATACTTATTAAGTAAAGTAATTTGATTAGATATAGCATATGATATAATATTTGAATAGATATAACATAATATATAAATACTTAATATATAATAATAATATAAAAAAAAATCTTTAAATAAATCTAATACTTATAATAGTAATATTTAGAAGAATATGATTTTAAATAATTAATGAAAATTATTCTTACGAACAAGTGATAAATATATACGTAACATGTTTATTAATATTATACCATTTTATTTAAATAAAAACAATCTATACATGCATTATAGATATAAAATATATACATAAAGACTCATAAGTTGATTCACGACCTATGTCAAGCAAAACATGTCGGTTTTGCAAAAATAACGTTTATTTATCATAGGTGTTAGTTAAAATAAGTAAACCAATAATTAAATAACAACTATTATTCACTAAAAGATCTGCTCTGGCCGGGGCTCGAGCTCTGTCCGGCTCACAGACACTAGCATCCACACAAGAAACCAGTTGGGCTAACTGGTGATGTGATTAAAGAATAAGAAAAATATTTTAAATATAACAGTCCAGTTTAACCCCCAAATTAGATATAAACCCTAACTCCTAAATTGATTAAATCCCATTTTCTTTGTTAAATTAACCTTAGGGTTTTTACAATTGAATCAAAAACGAACCTGATACATGCTTTAATTACTTGAATGATGATTGATTGATGATGATTTGTGAACCACGTCGCCGGCCAAACATAATCCTAAATCTCGTATGTGCAGGATCGTAATATACAATTAATTATAGGGGTTAGATTCGCGACGGGTAGAGGTTTCTTTCTGCAGGTTTAATTGAGTTTTGGTGACTGATTAATTGTATATGGATGAACGGAGACCCGTTGGCCTGAACGCGATCCAAAACCCTATCCGCGAGCTTTTAATGTAAAATTAAGTTTAGGGTTACTGATCTTGAGGTTAGGATTGTGCAGCCGTCATTAAATGAATGATAGTGATCAAAATAATGTATTTTTGTTTACCGATTTAGTCCGATCGCAATATAAGGATTTGTATATTAATGGATCATGTTTTCTTAATTCAACACGTCGGTGTGGCCGATTTTGGAAGGTATAAAACACACATTGATTAAATTTCTATAAAACTACGAGAATTAAGGTCCAAGGCTTTGTTTTGTATAAACGGGTATGTAATACGGGTATGGGTTTGGGTTAATCTTGGGTTAACACGGATATAGGAGGTAATAGTAATAGTATTTGCATTTTAGTCTCCCTAGATTTGGTATGGAAACAAAAGTGGGTTAAAGTATTTTTTAGGGCTAAAAATGTACATAGTTCAAAGTTAATGCAATATATTAAATAAATATAATAAACAAATAATAATATAATAGTAATTAATTTACTCAATAAACGTCATATATTTTTATTGATAAAATTTCACGAAGATAACGGGTTGAGTAATCTAAAATGGAAAAAAAATCCGAGTTGTTACAGACTCCCCTACTTTAGGAAATTTCGTCCCGAAATTAAAGGATACTATAAGAACAAAACCATTACATTTTGAGGAAAGGAAAATTTTAAATAATTTTTTTTATCGTAATACAGAGCTTTGAATAGTCAAAACAACGCTTCAAATGAAAATCCGATAAGGGCACTTATATATAGGATGTACCATCGGCGTATCCACCATGTCCTTATCATCTTTACATTTGTACCGTGATCCCAACTACTTTCAATTCTATATTATGACACACAATTGCACGCATTATGATTTTCATGCGAGGACCTTGATAATTATGTAGGCCTCCATAATTACTTTGAGCGTCGGATGGTCCACATAACTCGTCCCATCATGTGGGTTATAAAACATTTGAAAGACATGATTTTTAAAGAAAAAAATATGAAATTTAATATATTTTGGTTATAAATAGAAAATAGTCATTGTGTAAAATATTGCTAAAAATGAATTAAATCTTTGAGTTGATTTAATAAAATATTAAAGTTTCTAAAACGTCTTTTGATAAAAGTTATAAATCTTGAAAGTTTGAAATGGAAAGGATTCATTAGGGTTGAAAGTGAAACGAATTGGGATGAATAAGGTCAAAAAATAAACTAAGAGTACAGTATTATAGGAAGTTGTCTTTTGAAAAGGTAGATTTTATTATATGAGCATAATCACTTAAGATTAATAAAATATTAGAATAGAAACTGTTGAAATCCAAAAATCAAATAAAGATTTGTTATAGTGTACGATTAAGAAGGATAAAATATGTTTAGATAAAAATGACAAACACATTTTTTTTAATAAACTTAGTTATAAAATAACTTGATTAATTAGTGCTACAAAAATTTGAATAATTAAGGTTGATCGAACTGAAATATTTAGATCAGGTTGCAAAGTAGGGTTTAAGAGAATAAGTTTAGTAATTTTGAGCTTGTTGAACACAACTGGATTGAGATCACACATGGCATAGGTGATTAGGATTTCCATAGTTGTAGCAATTATAGGTGGAAGGGTATAGAATTTGAGAAAACGTCGTAGCATGGGTTTTAAAATTTGGTTGCATAGATCATTGCGGAACGTCTTGTGATACGTGGAAAGTATTTAACAAGATTACCGAATGATTTCATTGGGTGCAAAATGATATGAGGATTGACTTGGATAGTGATAGTGGCAAGTGAAGCGTAACGAGTGAATTTTGACGTAAAGTTCCTTGTTTGAGACGCTATGATTTTGCTGAGATTGATTGTTAATTTGTTTAATGACATATAGTTGGTGTTAGGACTTGCGTTTGTTATTTTTGTTATGAGGAAGAGTAGTGGCAAATGAATTGAATTTATTACCGAAGAAGTCAATGAACAAGATTGAAATTATGTTTTGGAAATTGAGTTTATATCTTAGAGATCGCAGGAGCTATCTCCTTGACTAAGCATGTGGCCATGAGGCGGTTATAGCAAGTAAATGATTGATGGTGTTTGATGCTGAGAAAATATTATATGATTAATAAATATGTGATTTAATAAGAAGATTTGGATAGTTGTGTAGATTTCATATGATTGATTGCATAAAACGAAACTTAAATGTGTTATGCTGATGTTTATACGTAACTTAAGGATAAGTTAGAATCTAAATTGGAAATCAATTAGTTACTTTGATGAGTGAATGAGTTTTATCAAAAGTTTGATATGTTTTAACAAATATAAATCTGAAGTTGAATACTTGAAATATGTTTAATAGCTTATGTATATGATACCATAAGTATAAGAAAGCCATTCAATCTTTAGATTGTGCAATAATATTATTTAAGTTACTTGGTATTTGGATAATATAATAACGTGATGAGATGTAAATGTGAAAACCAATAGAGTGTAAATTGTTTTGATTGGCTCGCAATAACCGAGTCTCGATGAATTAAGAATTTGTATCCGATCAGAAGAATAAAAATGTTTTAAGTGTATAAATAAATCGAATCAATAGATCTTGATTCAAACGTGATTTAGTAAATAAGTAGTTAAATAATTGAATATTATAATAATTAGATAATTAAATAATTAAATCATAAAACGTTTCGTATAAAATCAAATAAACAACCAAATAAACAAATAATGAATGTTCTTCGACGTGTTGGGTTTCCCATGAGCTTTCCATGGCATTTTGTTTCCCCAACTTATTAGCATACCAAAACCAAAATAAATGTGTGAGTTGGCCTCCCATGAGCAGTACATGGCAATTTGAATGACCCAACTTAATTAACTAATCAACGAAACAATTGAGTTTGTCGGCCATGAGCGTTACATGGCGATTTGACCGACCAAACTAAATAACGAATAAACGAACCAAGCATAAGTAGTTGAAACATCTCGTGTATCACCACGGATGATAATGTTCCAATAAAATATCTCAAATAAAACAAATTGTGAAAATGTACAGTTGGCGTGTCCTTGTCATCCCATGGGTTTTACACCCTACTAGACATTTAAAAAAAATAAAACACAATAAATGGTGTAACCGTTTAGCCGATTACGTTAAACTCTTAAAGTGTTGGTCGCATGATAATTTCCACTATGGCGGACAAATCTTGTCACACTCCCTAGTTTTAAGTGAAAACGAGCAAAAACAAAGTTAGGAAATTCGCAAGCAAATTTCCGACAATAAAAGGCAATATAATAATATTCAGTAAAAATATTTTAAGACAGAGGCATAGCCTCGAAGTTATATAAATATTTTGATAATGAGACATAGTCTCGGAGTAATAAAATATTTTGAGAGTGAAGCATAGCTTCGGAGTTGTGTGTGCATGACGATAAAATAAATAATTAACTAAGCAGTTAAATAAGTACATAACCTAGCAAGTAATTACGTAAGCTATAAAAAATCAAATAGAACACATCAGGTAAACAAATAAGCACGTATGGGGTTCCTAAGCATGTTCCTAAGGCACCACTAACGACCTATCTTAAACCTTCGGCTCTGATACCAATCTGTCGCACCCCAACCTATAGCGAAAATGTCTGGGCGCGAACTGATTGTCACAGCTCTCAAGGTTACTATCATGCAACATTATAAAGCGATAATATCTAATTAACTTATTTATTATCAAACAACATTCATATACAACAAAAATAAAGAAAATTACAAATACAAAACCAACTATTCTTGTATATGTTTTATCCTAAAGTCATCTCTATGTGAGCTTCAGTTCGATAAGCAATCCAAATCTATAACCTACAAATGCGTACAAAATATATGTTTGTCAACAACACATGTTGAGTGAGTAGATCACCAGTTTTGACACAAACAAAAATGGTAATAATATATAATGATATAAGTGAATAAAAATAGGCAAAACTGTTATCTGTGAGTATAAACAATTAAACCATAGCACATACATAAACAATCAACCAAAAATAAAGGGCTAAACCGTTGCCATGCTAATGGGCATTGGTTACCAAAAATGAGGTGTCGGTGAAACAATTACCAATGCGATTGGGCTCTGGCCACTACGACGGTCGTATGATCATACTATAATGAGATTATGTTGGACCTCTCCGAATGCGATTCAAGTAAGCAGATAAGCAAATAGCAAGTAACAGGCAATCATTCAATTGATACACAACACAAAGAACACAGTTTGAGTTTGAGAAATAATAAGATAAATAATATGATAAATGGTACGCAAGTGTCCCCAAAACATTTGAAAACAAGTAAAATAGGGGAGTGATTACTCACCTGATCGGATGAACGGAAATATAAATGATGATGTGAGAAAGATGAACCATTCGGGATACACCGACAAGGATCCCTAGTTAAATAATGGTAATGAGATTAATTATAAAGATACAACTTGATTGGAGGAATAAATAACTCGATGTGATTTAAATTATATTGGGATTAGGATGTTCATTAATTGATCGATGGATTTCTGTTATGATTGATATTGTGAAAGCATTATCATTAGCTTACGTAAATAAATACGAGTCAAAATAACACCATTCATTATTCTTGCTAAAATATAAAATCAATTACACAAATAACTTAAAAAAATTAAGGTATAAGATATGCTTATAATAATAATATCTAAATAAATACATAATTAAATATACTTATTAAGTAAAATAATTTGATTAGATATAGAATATGATGTAATATTTGAATAGATACAACATAATATATAAATACTTAATATATATCATAATATATAAAAAAAAATGTTTAAATAAATCTAATACTTATAATAGTAATATTTAGATGAATATGGTTTTAAATCATTAATGAAAATTATTCTTACGAACAAGTGATAAATATATACGTAACGTGTTTACTAATATTATACCATTTTATTTAAAGAAAAACAATCTATACATACATTATACATATAAAATATATACATAAAGACTCATAAGTTGATTCACGACCTATGTCAAGCAAAACATGTCGGTTTTGCAAAAATAACGTTTATTTATCATAGGTGTTAGTTAAAAAAAGTAAACCAATAATTACATAACAACTATTATTCATAAAAAGATCTGCGCTGGCCGGGGCTCGAACTCGCGCCCTGGCCGGCTCACAGACACTAACATCCACACAAGAAACCAGTTGGGCTAACTGGTGAGTTGATTAAAGAATAAGAAAAATATTTTAATTATAACAGTCCAGTTTAACCTCCAAATTAGATATAAACCCTAACTCCTAAATCGATTAAATCCCATTTTCTTTGTTAAATTAACCTTAGGGCTTTTACAATTAAATCAAAAACGAACCTGATACATGCTTTAATTACTTGAAACGATGATTGATTGATGATTAATTGTGAACCACGTTGCCGGCCAAACATAATCCTAAATCTCGTATGTGGAGGATCGTAATATACAATTAAGTATAGGGGTAAGATTCGCGACGGGTAGAGGTTTCTTTCTGCAGGTTTAATTGAGTTTTGGTGACTGATTAATTGTATATGGATGAACGAAGACCCGTTGTCCTGAATGCGATCTAAAACCCTATCCGCGAGCTTGTAATGTAAAATTAAGTTTAGGGTTACTGATCTTGAGGTTATAAGGATTGTGCAGCCGTCATTAATTGAATTATAGTGATCAAAATAATGTATTTTTATTTACCGATTTAGTCCGATCGCAATATAAGGAATTTGTATATTAATGGATCATGTTTTCCTAATTCAACACGTCGGTGTGGCCGATTTTGGAAGGTATAAAACACATATTGATTAAATTTCAATAAAACTACGAGAATTAAGTTCCAAGGATTCGTTTTGTATAAACGGGTATGTAATACGGGTATAGGTTTGGGTTGAATCTTGGGTTAACACGGATAGAGGAAGTAATAGTAATAGTATTTGCATTTTAGTCCCCTTAGATTTGGTATGGAAACAAAAGTGGGTTAAAGTATTGTTTAGGGCTAAAAATGTACATAGTTCAAAGTTATTGCAATATATTAAATAAATATAATAAACAAATAATAATTAGTTTACTCGATAAACGTGATATATTTTTATTGATAAAATTTCACGAAGATAACGGGTCGAGTAATCTAAAATGGAAAAAAATCCGAGTTGTTACATGTTGGCTGGTGCAAAATGTTGCTATGTCTTTGGCATGCATCAAATTTCTGAGAATAATTCATAGCATCCCTCTTCATCATCGGCTAGAAGTATCCTGTCCTCAGGATTTTGGAGAATAGTGCTTTACCCCAGTGTGATTCCCACAATCTCCTTCATGGATATCCTGAAGAACTTCTTGAGCCTCTGTCTTCTCCAAGCACCTAAGATATGGTCCTGCAAGAGATTTTCTGTGTAATATATCATTCATTATAGTATATGGGATTACCTTTGTGCGAAAAGCTCTTGGGTTTTCATCCTTGGGGATAACTCCATCCTGAATATATCTCCTGATCGGGATAATCCAAGAATCTTCATTATCTTCAGTATTTTTAATTCTCATATCTGTTAGTGCACGGTTTTGCGTCTCGAGTCTTTGTAATTATCCTTAATGTTTATTTGATTATTTTAATGTAATATTTAATGTTTATTTATCTAATTCGCTATGTTCAGTCTAGTTCGCTAGGGAATGTCAGCGAACTAAGACTAGTTCGTTAAGGTTAAGTCTAGTTCGCTAGGAATGTTAGCGAACTAGGACGTTATAATGTATTCCCTCCTGATTTGTTAGGGGATGTTAACGAATCAGGGGGTGGTTCGTTAAGTTAATTTAGTTAACGAATGGGAAGCTGGTTCGCTAGGGGATGTTAGCGAACCAGATCGTCTTCTATATATAGTGAACCACTGTTCACTTGTAAAGTGTTGAAGTTTTGAGAGATTTAACATTCATTCAGAAATATTTAAAGTATTCTCTCTCTCTCTCAAGCTTCACGATTAATATTATTGATAATATACACTAATAACAATCGAACTAAGGTATTAACGAGCTTAGATCCGTATAATCAATATCAACAGATAGATCTGGATCATATCTAAGGTATTGATTGGAACGAGTTGTAAATCAGGGGATCAAACAAGTGGTATCAGAGCTTTCGGGGCTCAATTCACTTGGTTTGATTGTTATTGTTATAGTTTTTGTGTTATTTTTCTGTTTGGATTGAATTTGAATCAATTTGGGTTGTTTTGGATTGAATCTGGATGGATTAGAGTGAATCTGGTTTAGTTAAGGTATTATTGAGGTTCAATTGTGTGGAATTGGATTTGTGATGTGTATTGTGCTTTCGGTTTGAGTCCGTGAACAGGGATATTGTTTTGGTCGAAATTGGTTTGTGTATGGTGTTAATCGATTACGAGATGAGTTGATGTGAATTCGTGTTGTGATTACGAAGAGTTTGGTATTTTATTTGTTAAGATTGGTTAAGAATTGAGTGAGTATTACGGATCTGAAATTGATATGTTTCTGGGTTTGAACTTCATATTTCTGGAAATTTGTTCTTGAATATTTGAAGATTTGTATATGAATGCAATTCGCTATAAAGTTTCAAGCGATTCGCTACGTCTTTAACTTGATTCGCTATCAATTCGTGCCATTCACTAATCAGTTCGCTAACTGATTCGTGTAAGTTAATTAATTCGTGTTATCTAGTTCGTTAACTAGATAACTGATTCGTGTGACACGTGTTTGTCTTGGAATTTGTGCTCTAACAACTTTTTGCCACGTGGCAGAAAGGAATCAAGTTTGTTACAAACGGTTGTAACAACCTGATTCGTTATATTATAATTCGCTATAGTGTTGATTCGCTATCAACTGTACCTGATTCGTTATCTTAATTCGCTAAGCACTCCTTAGTAATTCGTTAAGTTGACTTGGTCAATTCGCTTGATCAATTCGCTTAATCAATTCGTTAAGTTGACTTGGTCAATTCGCTTGATCAATTCGCTAAGTTGACTTGGTCAATTCGTTTAGTCAATTCGTTAAGTTGACTTGTGATTCGTTAAGCCTTTATCACATTCGTTATCTGTTTCGCCATTTGGGTGATTCGTTAAACTTAGTTGTGATTCGTTAAAGTTGACTCGCTTAGTTGACTTTTGATTCGTTAACCTATTCTCCTCATTCGTTAAGACTTGATTCGTTAAGTCTTGATTCGCTACAACTGTTCACAGTTCGCTATTACTGTTCATTGATTCATTAAGATATTTTATTATTTGTTTATTTTCAAAGATGGCTGGTATGTATGCATTGGCGTCTCAAAATATGTTGATGCAACAGATGTTGCAACTTGATACCGAGAGAGGTTCACATTCTAAATGTCCAAGATTGATGAAGTTCAGTGACTTTGCCAAATGGGAACCTCGGTTTCGTGCACATTTGGGATCAGTTCATCCTGACTGTTCATATTGTCTTGATGAGGTTTATGTTGCACCAATGATTGGTGATGATACTATTGGGTATACTCCTAAGGCTGTCTCTCAATACTCACAAGAAGAGAAGAAAGCTTTAGAAATCGAGATAAAAGCATATTCTACTTTGACTATGGCTTTACCAGAGAATATTTTTCATCAAGTTGGAAGTATCAAGAGATGTGCATCTTTGTTTCAACATATGCGGATGAGAAGCATGGGAAACACAGCTGAGAGTAAGAAAGTGATGCTCAAGTTTCAATTTCGAAACTTTAACCTATTGAAAGGAGAAACAGTTGAAGAGATGACTACAAGATTTAGTCACTTAATTGCTGAAATGGACAAGATGAAAATGGAAATTTCTGAAAGAGATAAAATTGACACTATCAAGAGTGTGCTTCCAAGTTCCTATTCAACATTTCTCATGGTTTTGAAAGAGAATGATTATTTTCTGAATGAAGATTTGACAGCACTTGAATTTCTACAAAAGATCGAAGCTAGAGAATATGATCTTAAGTGTCAAAAATCTTCCAAAGAAAATCAAGATCCGGCTTTCTATGGTGGAAGTATGCCTCTGAGTTCAACAATCTCACCAATCACTGCTTTTCTTACTCATGCCGCAAGTGAAAAAGAATCTGCTATATTTAATGATCCAAAAGTTTGTTTCTACTGTGCTGGTAATTCAGGTGGTTCTGGAAGTTCTACTAGTACTAATCCATTTGCTACACCTCCTAGTGTGAATATGAAGGAAGCTGAGCAAAACTTTGCTTTTCTGACGGCATTTATGTCTTCATATGAAAACTTGGTGAGTAGTAAAATTGTCACAAGTGAGTTAACAGATGAGGATTATGATCAGATAGATTCGGATGATCTAGAGATCATGGATTTGAAATGGAATATGGCCATGATCGTTCGTAAGGTTAAAAGATTCATGCAGAGAACTGGAAAAGATCTTCCAGCGTTAAACAAGAAGTTGGGTTTTGACAAATTGAAGGTGAAGTGTTATAATTGTCAAGAATTCGGGCATTTCGCGAAGGAATGTGACAAACCAAGAAAAGAATACACTGGACCTCGTGGTCAAAGTCAAAATGCTTCTTCACCACGAGAAAGTGATGCTGAAAAGAAACCATCTTCTTCAACAACACAAGCAATGTTAGCAGACGGAACTGATTGGTCACAACGACTACTGTGCAATGATGTTCAAGCAAATTTAGCTATGTTTGGGTTACATGAAGATTGTCAAGATGCTACTGCTAGTGTGATGTCTTCAGATAATGATTCTAGATCTGATTCTAACGATTCATGCGACAAGTCTTCTGAATCAATGTTTGCTTGCATGGCTAAGATCAATGAGGTTAGTAATTCTATTTCTTCTACTTCATTTGTTAAAGCATCATGTGTTGATTGTGAATCTAACAACTCTAAGTTAGAAGCTTTAAAAAAACAAATGATAATCTTATAAGAGAAATTGCTTCTCTTAAGGACACTTATCGACAATCTCTTGAGTCTCAAATGAAATCTCGAGAAAAGATTGAAGCATTGTCGACAAGTAATCATGATCTCAAAGCCGAGTTATCTGTGAAAATGACCATTAATGACCAAAAGTTTCAGGAAATCTTGAAACATCGTTCTAAGATAACTAAGCTTGAGAATGAGGTTCTTGAGTTGAAGAACAAGTTGGGTAAATTTCGAAATTCTTCATTTTTATTAAATGAAATTATTGAAGTTTCTGGAAAACAAAAAGATTCTAAGAAAGGTATTGGTTTTGTTGAAATTCCACCACCTTTTCATAATGATTATAAAATTAATCCTTTTGCAAGAAAATAAGAGGATTTGATTCAAAAGGAATCTGTGATTTCTGAGAAACCTAAAATGGTTAAACCTGAAATTGTTAAACCCCAAGTTGCTCCTCAAAAATCTCATGTCCAAAGCAAAAAGGTGTTTGTTGAACACAATGATGAGGTCATTATCGAGGATGTGTTTGAACCAGAGATTATACACAAGAATAAGAACATTCCCAGTTCTAATCATATTCTGTGCGAACCTCAAGAATTTGAGGAAGCAGTGTATGGTTCACACAAACCTCAAGAGACAAAGGAAAATTCAAAGAAAGTAAACTCTATGAAGGCAAAGAAGTCAGCTAAACCAAAAATTTCTGATGAGGATCTAATGCGTTTCATTAATCCTTCTAATTCTAAGCCATCTACTGCTAGAGTTTTTAAGTTAAAAGGAATGGACACAATGTTCACTGAAAAATATATTCCAATTAGTATCATTAAGCCTGAGCTAATTGAGAGTGTTTTTGTCAATGAAACTTCAAAAATTCAAGAACTTGAACGTGTGTATGCTCAAACAAGAACATCAGTTCAGTGTGATCCTTTGACTAAGGCAAAACATTTTTTAAAACAAGCTAAGAAGATTAACTTTGTTAAGTCAACTGGAACAGATACACTAAAAAGTTTTTCAAACAGTTCTAATTTAGATTTTTATTTAAAGAAGAAATCTGAATTATCTGATGAGTTTGCTAAGAGCATGACTAAAAATGTGAGTCATCATCAATCATCTAATCCAATATTTCCTAAACATCACCATGTGGACATGCGAACGTGTTTTTATGCGGTCAACAAGGTCATGTTGTGAAAAATTGTAATCAACAGAACTTTCAAAATCTTCATCCTTTTATCAAGGACAAATCTAAGCCAATTCCAGTGGTTAAGGAGATTCTGAAACGACCTGTGTCGTATGCTGATGATACTCATATTTTGTTCTCTGATGTGAATCCTCGGAAGGTGTTTCAGATCAATGAGACACACGGTCAAGTGAAACCAAAATTCATTCCAACTGAACCTTTATGTCAAAACAGGAATTCAAACATTGTTCAGGCAGCTTATTTAAGACGAAAGTCTAAGAAGCCAGTGACTTATTCACAAGTGGCTGAACAACAATTGAAAACTGTTAAAGTTAATGATCAAAGAGAAAACCAAAAGGTGCCCAAGACTGAGGCTTGGGCTGCTTTTTTGAACTAATCACTTTTGTTTATGTGTAGGGTTCATCCAAGACCATTTCTGGTGAAAACTGGATCATGGATAGCGGATGTTCTCGTCATATCATCGGAAATCTCGACCTATTAACCAATGTAAGAAATATTCAAGGTGGTTATGTAGCGTTTGCTGGGAATTCTGGGGGCATGATCACACAATATGGAGATGTTTCAAATGGTCATATTACATTTGAAAAAGTAAATTATTGTGACAAGGTTGATCATAACTTATTGAGTGTATCGCAGATTTGTGATAAAAAGTACATTACAATATTTACTGACAAAGAGTGTCTTATCTTGACACCGGGTTTTATTATTCCCGAGGACATGGTTGTCATGCGATCTCCACGATCAAATGATATTTATGTCTTAAACATGAGTTCTAAGATATCAACATCAATCGAAACATGTTTTGTCTCAAAGGCAACCGAGAAAGACTCGATTCTATGGCATCGAAGAATGGGTCACATTCATGTTAGAAAGATGAATTATTTAATGGCAAATAATTTAGTTGAGGGTGTCTCGTTAAAGAACTTTAAGTTATCTGATCACTGTGTTGCATGCAAGAAGGGCAAACAGAAGAAGAAGACACATCCATCTAAGTTATTGAATTCCATTAATACTTCTCTTGAACGACTTCATATGGATTTGTTTGGTCCGGTGAATCGTGCGAGTATTTCTGGAGACTGGTATTGTCTTGTAGTGACAGATGATTATTCAAGATATTCATGGGTGTTATTTATGAGTTCAAAAGATCAAACACCTGTTTTGGTACAAAACCTTATTACTAAGATAGAATCACTGTACAAACAAAAAGTGAGGAGAATCCGAAGTGATAATGGTACTGAATTCAATAATACTATTTTGGATTTCTTTTGTATTCAAAAGGGAATTCACCGAGAATATAGTGCACCTTATGTACCACAACAAAACGATGTTGCTGAAAGGAAAAATAGAGCTCTGATTGAAGCTGCACGTACAATGCTTGCTGATTCAAAGCTTCCTATTCAATTTTGGAGTGAAGCAGTGAACACAGCTTGTTATACACTTAATCGGGTTCTAACAGTAAAACGACTCAAGAAGACAAGCTATGAAATTTTGAATAACAGAAAACCTAATTTAAAGTACCTGGAACCATTTGGGTGTCCGTGTACAATGTTGAAGAAGGATTCGGGTAAATTTGATAAAAATGCTATCGAAGGATATTTCTTGGGATATGCGTCTCCAAAGAAAAGAGTATTTAATTTTACATCTGGCTGTGTTGAAGAATGGTACCATGTGGACTGTCAAAAGTACACAACTCCTCCTCAAGGGAAAGGTCCAGACTGGATGTTTGACTACGATAGTTTATTTAATTCTTTTACTCCTTCGACTGATCACATTGATGAAGATCTGGTTAGAGCTTACTTTGAAGAACACTTGAACGCTCCAAGCTCTTCAAATTCTAATGCAGATGAAGTTCAACCCGATGCTACAACTGAAGAATCTCAAGTTGTTCCTCCAGTTGTTATTGATAGTGCCTCTACTTCTTCCGATGATGATCAAGCTGATATTCAAGTTATCGATCTTGATTGTGATAATGTTTCATCTCCCGAGTTGGGTGAAAATTACACTAATTTATTTGATAATGTTGTTGTTCCTGAAAATCCTACTCTTCGGATTCATGGATATCATCCACAAGACAATATCATTGGAGAACTTGATGTGGGCGTTCGTACACGTCATCAAGTTGCTTCGTCAAGCGACAATAACGTATTGTGTGCTTACACTAATTTACACTCTTCGGGAATTGTGAATATTGCTAAATTCAATTGCTTTCTATCTCAAGTTGAGCCAACGACATCTCGTAAGGCACTTGAAGATCCTTCATGGGTAGAAGCTATGCAAGAGGAATTACAGCAGTTTGCACGATTGGGTGTTTGGGATTTAATAGACAAACCTGCTAGAGTCAAGAAAGCTATTCCGACTAAGTGGGTATTTAAATGTAAAAAGGACGATTGAGGGGTGATTGTCAGAAACAAAGCACGTCTAGTGGTGCAAGGTTTTCATCAGCAAGAGGGTATTGATTATACCGAGGTATATGCTCCAGTCGCAAGATTAGAGTCGATTCGAATCTTCCTGGATTATGCTACTTACAAGAATATCAAGGTTTATCAAATGGATGTTAAAAGTGCTTTTCTCAATGGTGAACTACATGAGGAAGTGTTTGTTCAACAACCACCTGGTTTTGAAGATCCTGATTATCCTGACCGTGTTTACCGTTTAAACAAGGCTCTGTATGGTTTATATCAAGCCCCGAGAGCTTGGTATGGCACACTCGCCGACCATCTGACTGATAATGGCTTCAAACGAGGAACTGTTGACTGCACTTTATTTCATAAAACTGTTGGTGATGATCTTCTTCTAGTCCAGATTTATGTTGATGATATTATATTTGGGTCTACAAACAACACTTTATGTAAGGAGTTCGAGAAGTCCATGCAAACAAAGTTCGAAATAAGCTCGATGGGAGAGATGAATTTTTTTTTTTAGGGCTGCAGGTTCATCAATCTGATAAGGGAATCTTCATTCATCAGACTAAATATGTGAACGACGTCTTGAGCCGATTCAAGATAACTGCCAGAAAAATCCCTTCAACTCCTCTTCCAGTGGGTCACAATTTATCACCGGATGAATTGGAGGATACCGTTGAGCCGACCCTTTATCGTGCTATGATTGGTTCTCTAATGTATTTAACTGCTTCTCGACCCGACATAATGTTTGCTGTTTGTGTGTGTGCTAGGTACCAAGCTAGTCCCCGAGTGACTCACCTGGCAGCGGTCAAGCGTATTTTGCAATATCTACGGGGAAATCCTGACATTGGGTTATGGTACCCCAAAGATAATTCTTTCGATTTTACCGCCTACTCAGACTCAGATTATGGGGGATGCAAGATCAACTTCAAATCAACGACTGCAGGATGTCAATTCTTAGGAAACCGGCTTGTTTCCTGGCAGTGTAAGAAGCAGACAACGGTCTCTACTTCAACCGCCGAAGCTGAATATGTTGCAGCCTCGAGTTGCTGTTCCCAGGTTCTGTGGATACAACAACATCTTCGCGACTACGGTTTGAAGTTTCTTACTACTCCCATCTTGATTGATAATTCTGCTGGTATAAGTATCACCAAGAATCCCGTACAACATTCTAAAACGAAACATATCGAGATTCGATATCATTTTATACGGGATTGTTATGAAAAGAAGTTAATTGATCTTGAGAAAGTACACAGTGATTTTCAAAAAGCCGATCTATTTATCAAAGCATTTGATAAAACACGTTTTACTTTTTTGCTTGGTTTAAATGGATTGAAGACACTTGCTGAGATCCTACAATTAGGATAATTATCTTTTAATTTCTTTATAGATTTAGTCTTATTTTTTTATGTTTTAGATTTTAGGGGGTGAAAAGTATAGAAAATACAAAAAGAATGTGCTTTCGTTTGTATAGATAAAATCCAAAAACATTAAAAATTTTCAAAATTCAAAAAAAAATTGTGATTTCTGTTCTTTAATGTTTTCCCTTTAAATATCTAGAAAAACCAAAAACATTTTTAAAAATTTTGAAAAACCAAAAAGAATGTGTTTTAAGTTTTGTACAGAAAAATCCGAAAAAGACAAAAATATTGTGTTTTAAAGTTTGTACAGAGAAAAACCAAAAAGATTTTTAGATTATTTTCTCGCTGAAAATTATGTTAGTTATTTAAGTTTGTGAAGCATGCTTGCATGTCTTGGTCCTATTATTCACTTGTGAATTGATGGTCAGCCATTTATTTATTAACTTAAGTTAACTGGGGCGATTAAATTTATCTGTATTTTGTTTTTATGCTCCTCAAATTTTGAGTTTTTGAAGCAAAAAGAGAAAATGATAGTACGTTGATTTTCTTGACCCCAAGTTCAGCAAGAAGTAAGCTTAAAAGACTGTGTGCTTAATTGCATTGGTGCATTGGTAGGTCTTAAAACAACCCAGTAGAGTAAATTATGTGATATAAACATAAAGAAACGCCAAATTGAAAGGGGTGTTAGTCTCTAGCAAAAGTCTTGGTGAGGATGGCAGAAATGTAATAACCAGTCATACTCAAGCCTTATATGTGTTGATCACCCAAAAATCAAATAAAGCAAATAACAAGCGTTAAAATTCTGGACATTGTGAGTTTTTATGCGGCTTAATCATCTGGTTATTCATATGCATGAATATTTCACTCGCTTTCTAGAGCAAACCCAGAGTCATTAAGCTTGATCACCGATGTACCTCGTACAATTTATATTACTGACTTGATCAAAATCCGCTGTTAGTCATACAATTGTTCCTC
Source organism: Bidens hawaiensis (assembly GCF_021521415.1). Classification (NCBI taxonomy): domain Eukaryota; kingdom Viridiplantae; phylum Streptophyta; class Magnoliopsida; order Asterales; family Asteraceae; genus Bidens; species Bidens hawaiensis. The sequence continues at coordinate 141,394 of NW_027496389.1, read as the reverse complement.
CCTTGCGTGCGTCTTAATACCATTAAGAAACGGACCCCAGGGGATACAATGTATGTAAGCCGACAGATAGACTCGTGCATACTCACCCACAGTAAAAGAAATTTGATGCATTGCTCAAAATTTCTCAATTGGTATCAAAAGTTTTGATCAACAATATAATGGTTTAAGTCAAGTTGGGGTGATTTGGCAAAAATCAAATTACGCTTGAACGAGATTAAAGGCTGATAATCTCTGATATTCTGTGCTCTAATTGAACTATTTAATCGTATCACAAAAATACTTGAATGTGTGTTATTAGATTTATGTGGACAACAATACCAATGACCGACTTATCGCCAGTCATAATATCGTTGAAATATAAAACTGTGATGGAAGGGCAATTAGGTCAATAGGATTCTCTGCTCAAACTCGACAAAATTACAAAAATATGTACTGCTTTTGGTAAAATCGTTGAAAAATACAAAAAGATTGTCTATTTTTTTAATAGTTCGGATATTTTTCTGTAAATACATTCTTTAATTCTTAAATTTTTACAAAATACCAAAAATATTTTCGTTTTCTTTATACAAAATATTTAAATAAAATTTAAGTTAAGTTTCGGTAATCTGAAACAATTTTTAACGTATTAGGTTGTCGGGATATAAGGGTTTCTCGATAATTTAACTTATTGATTTATTTCATTAATTTATTCATTTATTTATTTATTTTAAAATTAATTAAATTTTTTTTAAAAAAAAAGTAAAAGAATTAAAGGTTTAATTCGCTAAAATCCATTCGTTATGTATGGTTAACGAACTAGATGATTCTTTAGCGAACTAGCTTCTGGTTCGCTAACCTAATTCGCTTCCGCTCTCTGTAACGAATCATCCCTTCGCTATACATATTTAACGAATCATGACACGAATCGTGTCTTGATTCGCTATCTTTAATTTAACGAATCACATTGTGATTCGCTAACATAAGGTAACGAATTGAGTTAGCGAATGGGCTAATTCGCTAACTTTAAAGTTAAACGAATCGTCTGATTCATGCAAGCTGTACCTAGGGTTTCGTGTTTAGCTATATAAGACAAGATAACGAATAGGATTCCACTGTTCGTCTTCTTTCTTCATATTTCAGAAACTATTCAAATTCTCTCTGATATTTTCGATCTTTGTGTTTGAACATTTCAAAGATTAATTTGAGTTTCTAAGGTATACATGTGTTTGGCGATATCATTTTCTTCAAAGATGACATGTATTTAACTGTTGAATTATGTTATTTCAGAGGTTTAAGGGTTTTGAACTTTTGAAACCGTTTGTGTATAATTTATGTTTTTAATTGTCTGATTTTGATACAATGTTGATCGGAATCCCTTTCCGATACCCTTGGTGGACTCTAATCATCTTTTGATTATTGTTTTCTGGGTTAATCATGGTTGTGTGTTCTTGATGGTACTGTTGGTTCGTTGATCCTTAGTAAATATAGGTAATGAGTCTCAATCTCATTCACCTACACTCACTAATGTGTTTCCGAACTCAACGAGTTGATTGTCATGTTGGTTCAACGATGGTTATGGCCGAATTGAATCTGGATTAAGATAATTGACTATTGTTGTTCATGTTAATTTTGACCTTGACTTTGTGAAGTCAAAGAAAAAGTCATAATTTTTTACCATTCGTTAGTCTTAGCGAATTGGAACTGTTTCGTGTCCAATTCGTTAAGATTTCATACGAACTAGCTTAGCGAATAAGACGACATACGAATCAGAGTTTGATTCTTTTAAAATATAACGAACTAGAGTTTAGTTTGTTAAATTAATTAGTGATTCGCTAGGTCCAGTTCGTTAAATTATTTACTTGATAGCGAATCGCTTGATTCGTTATCTTTGTATAACGAATCAGTGTGATTCTTAACGAATGACATAAAAAAAATTGTATATTCAATTGATTTATTTAAAGGATTTAAATTGTCTAATACGCGTAACTAGATTAAATACATTTATCTTTTGAATATATATGGTGATATCTATTCTCATATACGTTTTATTTATACAGTAAATCATGGCTGAACAAGAACAACCACAGGAACAACCTCATCAAGAACAACCACAAGTACAACCACCACAACAAGCTGAAATGGTCTTATTACCGTTCGATAAGAAGCACAACATCTGTGCTTATGTCGATCATGATGTGGCTGATTTAAAGACGTTCGGAGCGATGTTGAATTTCTTACGCCGTTCAAAGATACATTATGCAATCACTGCTAAACCTAAGGTGTATCTTAGTATAATCAGGCAATTCTGGAACACGGCAGTGTATGTTGAGGAAAGTAATTGGGTTCAAACTACAATTAATCAGCTTCCGATCACGATCGATGTTGAGGTCATTCGTCGGGTACTACAATTTGACGATAGTGATGATTATCCAAGTGAATTTGACAGGACGCTGGTTCGGGGTCTATTCACAAGATTAAGTTATGGGGGCGATATTCGTCGGTCCATGTTGAACAAGAACGGTTTATGTCCACCTTACAAGTATTTGCTGCATGTCTTGCTTCATTGCTTGAGTGGACGTCGCGGTGGTTTCGATGAATGTAGACTGAGCTTACAATCGGCATTTGTTGCTTTAATCCTGAACAAGCCATTCAACTATTCAGAACTCATCTTTGATCATTTGAAAGATCAAGTTCAACAAAATCTACCGTCAAAGAAGTTCTTGATGTATCCACGCTTTCTACAATTAATTATTCAAGATTTGATACCGGATTTGGTGATTGATCGATCGTTGGTGAACGATGTTCTTGATATGGAACATATGAAAGCTGAAACGGTACATCGGATGTTGATTTATCGGAAGCATAAGCCATAGGACAAAAGGATGATTGGTCATATAATCAATCCAGAATATATATGTCCTCCTAATGAGCGCTGGATCCATGATGATTCGGATTCTGAGCATGAAGGGGGAGAAGGTGGGAACAATGATGGAGGTGATGATAATGATAATAATGGTGATGGTGATGTTGGAGCTGGTGAGCAAGCTCTGAAAGAACAACAAGATGCAGTCGATGCTGCTCTAGCTGCCACCATGAAAGCTCAGCAAGAACGAAAAAGAAAAGGCAAGGCTATAGCTACTGATGAGCCACCTAAGAAGCCCCTTGTATCCTCTGGGGCTGGTGTAATTATTGGATCACCACCACCTCATCAATCAACTACTCAAAGCTCGGCGGTGCCGCTAACTACTAGCACCCCGATGCTCACATTAACAACGACGATCGTGTCACATGAGAGGCTCGGATTGATTCCTCAAACGGCGTTGACCGAGATGCCGAGGCCTCCTGCTATGTTGTCAACTGTTTCTTCCACCACTACAATGGGACCTCTTCCTCTTCCAACAACTACTTTTCCTCCGCCTCTGCCTAGTGATGTCTCTTTCATGAGAATCACTCGACCTCAGGGACCTATTCAACCAGTTCATCCATCAGTATACAATTTGTCACCTGGACGTCAAACAGAAATGTTGCTTTGCTTAATCAATTACACTTATATGAAAATCAAATGGCAGCTGACCGACTCAATCAAGAACGACTCATGGAGAATCAAAGAAAAATGATGAGTTACATTTCGTTCTGTCAAAAGGAGACCAAGTTGTTGCGTGCGATTGTTGAGTCTCAGGGGGTGAAATTAAAAGAACAAGATGAGTTAATTTTACAATTAACTTGTAAAGAAGATGCCCTCAAGAAACTCAAAAATGATGATGATGATCCTGACGAGTCTGATGCAGGAGGTGAGCCTAAACAATCACATGGTTCATCCTCTGGTGCTGGTGTGAGTGGCGCTGATGATTCAAACAAACAGATAATTTCATTTAAAGATCCAACAGCGGCCAAGCCTATAGAGATGATTGAGGCTAACACGGTAATATTTATTGATGAATTGGGGATAGTTAGAAGTATGGTGAACAAAGATGAGATACAGATCGGTGAGTTTGTGGTTAGATCATTGACAAGGGAGCAGTTCTCGATTCTACTTGGGCTAAATGATGATCAGCTGACTGCATTAGAGACTGAGCCTGATGTCGAAGTGATCAATGAGAATGAAATGGAAGATGATCCAGTATTTATGAATACAGACTTTATTTATGAGAACGAGGAGATTGAAATAGAGGATGTTACTGCTGAAGAGTACCCGGACTTGTATCAACACGCAAATGTTGATCAAGGTGCTCCGGTATTTCATGAAGACGTAATTAAAGAAACTGAGGATGATTTCGAGGTCAATCATGGCTTCAAGTTCTTCAAGCCTTAGATCCCAAGACGTAAACGTAATGATGAGATTGATCCAAGGACCAGCTGGAAGAAACTTGTTTTGAAAGTGAAGCCACCAAAGACAATGAAAAGAGTTCCTGTGAAGACAATGCCGCAAGATATTTATCTGTCTTTCAACCGTTGGTACTATGACAATCGTACTGGCGAGGCCGTTATTGTTTGTGGTCGAGGACTACAGACTGAGCTCATCAAGATAATCGATCCGATGTGGTTGGTTAATTTATCAGAGACAGACAATGACGTGCTACACAGGAAGCAAATTTTGTTTGAACGCCAAGAAGATTACGACCTGGCTATGCAATTCCAACGTGTTGTTCGTGTATGCCATGAACATGGGATTCATAGTTGCAGAGATTGGCAGACTAAGCGTTTCAAATAAGTTAAAGACAAAGAGCTCAAGACGAGGGGGTGTCTGTTAGTGCACGGTTTTGCGTCTCGAGTCTTTGTAATTATCCTTAATGTTTATTTGATTATTTTAATGTAATATTTAATGTTTATTTATCTAATTCGCTATGTTCAGTCTAGTTCGCTAGGGAATGTCAGCGAACTAAGACTAGTTCGTTAAGGTTAAGTCTAGTTCGCTAGGAATGTTAGCGAACTAGGACGTTATAATGTATTCCCTCCTGATTCATTAGGGGATGTTAACGAATCAGGGGGTGGTTCGTTAAGTTAATTTAGTTAACGAAGGGGAAGCTGGTTCGCTATGGGATGTTAGCGAACCAGATCGTCTTCTATATATAGTGAACCACTGTTCACTTGTAAAGTGTTGAAGTTTTGAGAGATTTAACATTCATTCAGAAATATTTAAAGTATTATCTCTCTCTCTCAAGCTTCACGATTAATATTATTGATAATATACACTAATAACAATCGAACTAAGGTATTAACGATCTTAGATCCGTATAATCAATATCAACAGATAGATCTGGATCAGATCTAAGGTATTGACTGGAACGAGTTGTAAATCAGGGGATCAAACAATATCTTCATCATCTTCTAATATTTCATTGACACCTTGCTCTTCTATTGCTGGGCTCAGGATATGTATGATAGGAATCTTGACACCTTCCGGTATCCTGAAGGATGAAGCTAAATATGCTAGGGCATCTGCTTCAACATTCTCTTCTTTAGGTACCTGTGAAATATATAACATTTCGAAACACTTTGCTAGTTTTTTTACTAGCTCTAGATATTTCATTAGTTTTTCTCCTCTAATAGTATACAAACCATTAAAATGATTAGTTAATAATAATGAATCAACATGTACTTGAATAAACATGATTTTCATGTCGATTGCTAGTTGTAATCCTGCTATCAAAGCTTCATATTCTGCCTCATTATTTGTAGCTTGAAATCCGCAGGATTTGGATTGAGGTATAATGTCCCCCTGTGGCTATTTCAGCAGGATCCCTAGACCTGTTCCTCTAACATTTGAAGCACCATCAGTGTATAGAGTCCACTTATCTTTGGTTTCTTCAAGTTGTTGGACTTCCAGGTCTGCTTTTTTTTAAGTTCACTGGTGAAATCAGCCACAATATCTGCTAATGCCTGGGATTTGATGGCGGTCCTAGGTTCATATGTTATATCATATGCACTTAGCTTCACAGCCCATTCTGCCATCCTACCTGAAATTTCTGGTTTTCTCAAAACAGACTTAATAGGGTAATTAGTTTTAACACATATAGGGTGAGTTTCAAAATAGTGTCTAAGTTTAGTAGATGCCATAATAAGTGCTAAAATTAATTTTTCAAGATAAGAATACCTGGTTTCAGCGTCCAAAAGAATTTTACTTACGTAATAGATGGGATGGTGTTGACCTTCGAGATCCTTAGCCAAAACTGCACTTACAGCATTATTTGATACAGCTAGATATAGAGATAGAGGTTCACCTTCCTCGGATTTTACCAGTAGAGGAGCAGAAGAAAAATAAGCTTTTAAGGATGCTAAAGCTTCCTCATGTTTACTGGTCCACTCTAACTTCTTATTTTTCTTCAGGATATCATAAAATTCTTTACACTTTTCTGAGGATTTGGATATGAATCTGTTGAGCGCCGCTATACTGCCAGTTAGCCTTTGAACATCCTTGACTGATGCTGGGGATTTCAGATTCAAGATAGCTTGTATCTGCTTTGGACTCGCCTCTATCCCCCTTTTGGTGACCATGTATCCCAAGAATTTGCCAGCCTTTACTCTGAAATGGCATTTTGAAGGATTCAGCTTCATGTTGTATTTGTCGAGGATATCAAATGTTGTCTTGAGATCTTGGAGGTGATCCTCAGTTTTCTTGGACTTCACCACCATATCATCAATATAGACCTCCATCGTGTTCCCCAGTTGCTCTTTGAAAATCATGTTAACTAACCTCTGATAGGTCGCACCTTCATTTCTAAGTCCAAAGGGCATAGAAATATAACAATAAATACATGTGGGAGTCATGAAGGCCGTATCTTCTTGATCTGAGGGCTCCATCTGGATTTGCTGAAATCCTTAGGATGCGTCCATAAATGTCAACATCTCGTGGCCGGCTGTAGCGTCTACCATCGAGTCGATGTGTGGTAGAGGGAATGGATCTTTAGGACAAGCTTTATTCAAGTCTGTGAAATCTATACAAACTCTCCATTTACCATTATTTTTCTGTACAACCACCACATTTGCTAACCATCGGGGATATTGAACTTCCCTAATCATATTTTCCTTCAAGAGTCTTTCTACTTCCTCTTGAATGATTATGTTTCATTCAGGTGCAAACTTTCTTCTCTTTTGATGGATTGGCCTAAAAGAATTATCAATTCCAAGTTTATGTGTTATAATATCTTTGGAAATACCTGTAATATCTTAATGTTTCCATGCAAATGTTGACAGCCTTGTTTTGAGGAAATCGAGCAGATTTGACTCAATATCCTCAGAAATACTTGTTCCTATCAACACTTTGACTTCAGGATCCTCGGGATAAAGAGGTACTTATTTAATTTATTGTTCCCTAGCTTCCATTACGTCTCGTGCCGGCTTCTGTAATTGTTATACCTGCTGGGATTTGGCAGTACAGTTCATAGAAGAGGTGTAGCAATTCTTTGCATCTTGTTGATCACTAATGATTTTGATAACTCCCCACGGACTTAGGAGTTTCACACATTGGTGATAAGTGGAGGCTTCTGCTTTCATGGCATGTATCCAGGGCCTGCCTAATATAATATTGCAACAAGACAAACAGTCAATAACACAAAATTTTTGTATTTTATTTACCCATTCGACATATACTGGGAGCTTTATATCCCCAATAGTGTTCTTAGTCTCTCCACTGAATCCAACCAATACTGAGGAACTGGGGACGATCTCATCTTCAGGAATATTCATCTTTTTCAGTACATCTAGTTGAATAATGTTGACAGAGCTTCCGCCATCTATGAGGATCCTACGCACATAATGGTTAGCCACATATAAAATTATTACCAAACTATCATGGTGAGGATCCTGAACATCGACTCTATCGCTTTCATCGAAGAATATGGTCTTATCTTGATTGAGAATGGATGTCTTTGTTGGTCTGTCAACCACCTATAATTTTCTTTGGTCAGCATTTCTATTTGCAGCAGAATAAGAGGTTCCACGGATGTCAGATCCTCCGGATATGAACATGATTTTTTTTGCATCCGTTGGTGAAGGAGTCGGCTTTTAAGGAACTTTTTCAAGATTTTGCTCTTTTCCCTTCTTCCTGCCAAGTAGCTCTTTCAAGTGACCCTTGCTGAGAAGATAGCTGATCTCTCTTCTGAGTGCAATGCAATCATCAGTCAAGTGCCCAAATTCTTCATGGAAGGCACACCATTTTGATTTGTCTTTCTAGGCCCCTTGTTTCTCCATCTTCTTTGGCCACATGGCTTTCTCACCTAAATTCTGCATGGCACACATTAATCCACCAATATCAACAGAAAAACCATATTCAGAGACCTTAGGATCATCTTCATCATCTTCATCATCTACTGTATTAATCCTGGGGTTATCAGGCTTATAGTAAGGTTTTGATCGATACGATTTTCCTGGGGATTCAGCTTTCATGTTCGTCTGATCATACTTCTGGATATCGATCTTTTTAAAGTTTTTCTTATCATCTTCAAGCCTGATAAACCTCAGAGCTATGCTTCTTGCTTTATCTAACGACCTGCACGGAGTCATAACAAGATCATCATAGAAAGTGGAGTCTTTTTCTAACCCCAACTTAAGAGCTTCCACTGCCGAAGCTGGGTTTAGATTTGGAATCTCCAGCGATTCCTTACTAAACCTGGTAATAAAATCTCTCAAGGATTCCCCAGGATTCTGGGTAACCCTATAAAGATCACCTGTCATCTTCTCAAATGTTCTACTGCAAGAAAACTGGTTATTGAACATGTTAACTAAATGAGAAAAAGAAGTGATAGTGTTAGGAGGGATATTCAGTAGCCATTTAAAGGCTGCTCGGGTCAATGTAGACCCAAACCCCTTGCAAAGACATGCTTCCTTGATTTCCATAGGGATTGGATTGATCTCCGTACGCTATCTATATTGTGCGACGTGTTCCTCGGGATCCGTTGAACCATCATATAGTTTCATATTTGGGGTTTGAAACCGTTTTGGGATCTGTACGTCACCAATCGATGGCACAAATCGGGATATTCTGTGACAATCAGTGGGAACTTCAGCTATGGGACGGATTACACCAGGAACATTTGATATCATGTCCTTAAGCTTCTATAATTCTCGGGCTAAACTTGAACTTATGCCTGCATCCTGCAAAAATCCTTGATTAGCATTAAATGGAATTGTATTGAAAGAGTTACCCTGTTTAATATTCTGAGGAACATTCTGGGCGTTATAGCTCGTATTCCCAAACATAGTATTTCCAGGGGTAGTCAACGGAGCGATCAAAGCGTTAGCCTGCATCGAGATAAAGTGTCCCTGGTGTGCGTCAGAGGATCCTGTGAGCTGCTGAGCTTGAGCAAATCCCGAGGATGCCACCTGCTGATAAGGACCTGAGGATCCCGCCTGATGGAACAATCCTGAGGATCCAGACTCTTGCGATAATCCTGATGATACCGCTTCCTGATAAGGACCTAAGAACCCCGTCTGATGGAACTATCCTGAGGATCCGGACTGTTGAAACAATCCGGAGGGTCCTTCCAGCTGTAACAATTCTGAGGATCCTGCATGTTGAAGAGGCCCAGCAGAGGATGCATATGGGTATCCTTGGGATCCAGATAAGTGCAATCCCGCGTACCCCGAATGTTGGAAAGATGAGGATCCAGAGTTGTATGCCATGGTCGACTCTGGACGCACCAATCCTAAAGATCCTGGAGGAGTGAAATCCATAGATCTCAGGACTGGTGGCGTGAATTCCTCCGTCGGCTTCTTGGCTTTCTTGAAATCTTCTAGTTCCCTCACGAGCATCTGGTTGGTCTTGTTCTGGCGATCCATTTGTTCCTGTAATCGTCTGTAAATAGACAGAAGGTCATTTTTGGACACCATGACCAGATCCTGGGGAGACGGCCTTGATCCCGAGAACACGGGAGCAGCAAGTTTCTTCTGAACGTTGTCAGGTTTCTTCGGGATACCACCAGAGGGAGGAGGAGGCATAAGCGGCCTCACAGAGGAATCTAAAGCTGCGGCAGAAGAGGAAACAATCTTTGGTTGGGAAGACATGTTGTGGATATTGAAAGTAGGGTTTAGTTTGAGAGTGAATAATGATCAAAGCACCCGTGGGGCGCCAAATTGTTTCGGTCAAAAATTAACAAAGTAACTTTTGATCAAATTAGTACGTGGGGTAGAGTGCTTGAACGAAAACAAAGTGAATACAATGATTTGATTACGAGGGAAAAAGCCCTTGATTGTGAGAATCTCCGGCACAAAAAACCCCCCCGGACGGTGAAAACTATCACCGTCAATTTTATTAATAACAAAAAGATGGTTACAAGTGGTGGAGCTGATAGTAAAATGTATACTATGTGTTACAGTGTGTATTGATAACTAAGCGAGTGTAGTGTGTGTTCTTGATCGATCTTAATCAGCTCATTTAAATAAGCAAAGTAGTACAACTGAAATTCCGAATAATTCGAAAACCCTAGACTAAGTCTCCCATGATCCGTTGCTGCCCACGTTCAAGTTGAAGAAATTCAAATAATATCCGTTGCAAACCCATGTTCTTATAATCACATTAATCACATGGTCTTATCTTCAAAATAAACAAAAATAACATAGGACAGTTTAATTAGTCAAATATCATCCTCAGAATATTCGCGTCAACAGGATAGCCCAGAATCCTTGAATCATAGTCAATCCTGAGGATAAAAAATCTGCACCCAACAATTATATGGAGAAAAAAAATATTTAAGATACATACTAAAAAAATATTATTGATATATTATTTATTAATCAAGTTTATACATAAAGTTTCATAAATATTATAGTGATATTATTTATTTATAATTATGTTTGTATGTATGTAATGTGTCATATTTTAATTTGTAATAGTTCATATATAAATAATATATATATATAGGTTTAAGTTCAAGAAAGAAATCAAATTATTGCAAAAAATGAGAGAAATAAATATGAGCCACTAGTTTTATTTTAGGTTTTAAATATTTAAAAATAAATAAAAAAGAAGTAAATGCAACAATAAATGCACTCTTTCTCTCCAATTAATACAACTAATATAACTATAATAAATCTCTCTCTAATTAATATATCTAACTAATTTAACAATAATAATTAAAAATATAAAAACACTACTTTAGTTTTATTTTTTATTTACGCATTCTTCATTTTATTCAACATAAATACAATTTATTCATATAATACTATTGTTTATATTAAAAAAATAATTTCCACTTAATTTATTAGCATATATCAACGTATTTTTTAACACTAAATATCAGAGCATAATATATATTTTTTTCAATTGGTATGCCTATAAAAATTATTGTCATAAATAATAATAAAAAAATATCATACAAATGTGTCCATTAAGTGTAAACAATAAATATACAACCTACACAAAGTTATATACTACACTTGTTTTGAGCAATAAAAACGTACAACATACAAAAAGTATATAACTTGCATATGTAATTCGACATCAACAATTATATAAACTACACAAAGATACACATACCCTACATATGCATAGGTCATATGTTTTCGTATGTAAGCTATATGTTTTCTTATTCTTAGAACAAGTGTAGGTTATATGTTTTTTGTGTAGGTTGTATATTTTTTATTGATATTTAATGCAAACATGTGTAAGATAGTTTTTTGTATTATTCATCACAATGTAACTACATGTTGATGGATATTGATATATTGAGTTTGAAGAAATTGGTTTTGAAAAGACATTAATGTATGAATAAATTGTATTTGTGTAAGATAAAATTTTCATGTGTAGGTGTAACATCCTAAATATTATAATGTTAAATAAAGAAAGTTACGTTTAGTGATTTCGCGTTATTAATTAAATTAATATCAAGTAAAGAACGGATCATGGACTTAGATTAATTAAGATGGGTTAAATGAGAATGGGCCTTAGGTCCATGGGCTTTAAGGGATATAAATATCCCCTAAACCACCATAAAACCCTAAACCTCATTTCATTCCATCTTAATCTCTACACACTCAAAAACACACACATAGACTTACACCTATATACGGCCGAGAGCGAGAGTGAGATCCAAGGCCAAGTAAACGAGATTCTTGATAGATCCTTCATTTCGCAAGATAAACACAAGATCTATGGTCCGTGACTAAGCCAAACAAACACGAAAAGGTACGTTTTGATCTTAAAGTTTACGTTTTTATAAACGTTTAGCATTGAAACTTAGAACGAGAGTGTATCGGGTATAAACGAAACATAAAGTTGTAAACTTGATGATAAATACGAGTGTAATGAACCCGAAAATAGAAACGGCTCGGTTAATGAACCCTTAACACTAGTATTGAACGTTTTTGAACTTAAAGGTCCAAACTTTACGTGTTTTCGGGTCAAACCATATCCAAAAACGACCATAGGATTGATCGCGAGTTGGTTAAATATCGTATCCAAGAGTTTCACGTTAAAACGATGATGATTTTAGGGATTAAGGATGAACAGCGAGGCTGCTGCACAACTTCGCCTAACTGGACAACTTCGCCTGGCATAAGTTCGCTTAAGGTGTAACTTCGCCAAGTTAACTTCGCTTGGCATAAGTTCGCCCTTGACAACTTCGCCTGGCATAAGTTCGCTTAAGGTGTAACTTCGCCAAGTTAACTTCGCCTGGCATAAGTTCGCCCTTGACAACTTCGCATGGCATAAGTTCGCTTAAGGTGTAACTTCGCCAATTTAACTTCGCCTGGTGTTAAGTTCGCTTACAGTAAGTTCGCTTAATGTTAAGTTCGCTTATTGTTAAGTTCGCTTAATGTTAAGTTCGCTTAACACTAAGTTCGCTTACAGTAAGTTCGCTTAATGTTAAGTTCGCTTATTGTTAAGTTCGCTTAATGATAAGTTCGCTTGAGTTAGCGAATTAGAAAATAAATTAAAAACCTAATGAAAAATGTGTTAGGACAGTTAATAGAAATAAAATTTTTCCAAGCTGACCTGGCAGCTCGACCCCAGCCAGGGGCTCTGCCCCTTGGACCTTGCTAGGGGCTGCCGCCCCTAGACCCCGCTGCCAAGGGCGCTGCCCCCGGACCCCCGTTCGTTGTGGGTTATATAAAGATAGAAATACAACATGAGTAGTAGTTAATTGATACATGTAAATATTATACAGTTAGCTGTGCACAGCTCAAGAAGGGAATAACGATTAACGGAGAGCGTAACAGGATTCAGGTGAGTTTCTAGCCCCATTTATGTGTTATGTTTTCGGGGCTGTGTGCATACTCAATATGTTTGTTAATACGCTTATCCTAAGAGATAAGCGTATGCCTTATGTGAATAATGTAAAATGTATGAATGATTGCTTGATGGTACGTGAAAGATCTTCGGATATTGCACGTACTGTCAGGTTGTAACGTTATGTATAAGGTAAGTACGATATGTATGCTTATGTGTATGAATGTGATAAAGTTAGTAAAAGAAGGAAAGGATGGTTGTATGGTTGTATGGTTACGAAGAGGGTACCGGGCCCTAATAATACTCGAGGTATGATGTATGGTAACGAAGAGGGAATCGAACCCTACTAATATTCGAGAACTAGGGAACCAAACCCTACTAATATTCGAGGAAAGAGGGTACCGAGCCCTAATAATACTCGAGGAAAGAGGGTACCGAGCCCTAATAATACTAGAGGAATGAGGGTACCGAGCCCTAATAATACTCGAGGAATGTAGGGCGTAATGCTCTTTATAACATAAGATATGAAAGCAAGTTAATACAAAAGAAAGTATGAAAGTATGAAGGAAAGAATATAAGTTTGTGTGTATTGTATAATGTATGATTAACTAGAACTCACTCAGCGTAGCTGACTTTTAGTATGCACGCAGGTGAGTAGGATGAGGCAGCTCGCTTGAGGAGACACGTGGCACTGAATAAGAGGCTGGCATCGGAAGACTCAAGACGTTTAAGTTTAATGTTTCGGTTATTTTGAAAGACAAGATGATGTTTTAAGACAAGATGTGTTTTGTTATGAAATGTTTTAGGAAAGCTTTTATATTCCGCAAATGTTTTAATTAACTCTGATATTAGAACTGCGTTTATGAGTAAATCCAACACAAAAGTAGGGCCACCGGTAACAGGGTCTTACAAGTTGATATCAGAGCAAAGTTCGAGAGATTTAAGCATCCTACATGCTTAGACTCGAACAGAGAATGGGATTTAAGTAAGAAAAGAAAGAAGATGCCAGTTCAAGAATGCCATGTGTCGCTCAAGCAAGATCAGTAAAGGTAAAGTGTATGATTAAATGATATATGTTAATGAGGAAGAAAAGATATGTGAACGGCAGGGATAGGAATAATTGATTGTTTGATTTGACTAACTACTTTAGTAGAACCAGCACAAATAGACTCATAAAGGGAAGTGTATAGGACACGGAAAGTAACGTGATCAGCTAATCACAGCTGGCCACTATTATTACCTGTTAGCCTTACTATCCTTGTACTAAATAGTTCTTTGAGTGATGATGTTTGTGTTTTCCCTTTTAGAACACGATGGCTGGAGCTGGAGACATTGCTGGAGCTGGAGGTCGCACTGGACGACGCGGCAGGCCTCTTCGTGTCCAGCAACCTTCGGTTGAGACAGCTTCCAACACCGGAGATGAGGGGAGTGCAGCTGGAGGAGGTCCGATCAACAACGAAGGGGTTCAACTGGATCCCGCAATTCAAGCAGCTATTGTTCAAGCTGTAGCCACTGCTGTGAAGAATATTACTCCGGGAGGGTCTGCTGGAAGCCGTGAAAGAACTGTTGAAGGGGCAGGTGGTAATGGTAAGAAAGATGATGAGAGGGAAAAGGGTGATTCAAGTGAGGTAAGGTCTGTGAAAGTTGATGATAGGAGGAGGGGCCGAGGCGGTTGCAACTATAAGTCCTTCAAAGGTTGTGACCCACCTAAGCTGACTGGTTTAGGAGACGCAATCGCTACTCTTCAGTGGATAACCTCCATGGATAAAATTATCCGAATCAGCGAGTGTCGTCCTGACCAAGCTTTCGGTTATGCCACCCAATCGTTTGAAGATGAGGCAATGTATTGGTGGGAATCGATTGAGCAAAGAAGGAGTCGAGAGGAAATCAAGGCCATGAAGTGGGAGGATCTGAAGGAGTTAGTGATGAAGAGGTTCTGTGCTGATGCAGAAGTTGAAAGGGCGGAGATGAAGTTCCTGAACTTGAAAGCTGGGACGATGACACATCGTGAGTACACCACTGAGTTCAACCGAATGTCTAGGTTGGTGCCCGATATGGTCAACACTGAGGCTAAGAGAATCAAGTGTTACGTGAGGGGATTACCACAGAGAGTCCGCATGTTAGTCAGGACAAGTAAACCTGCTACTTTCGATTCTGCCGTCGAACTCGCAGAGATGGTCTATGCAGACCTGGCTGCGGATGATGTGGTGGTGGTAGACGAGAAGAAAGAGAAGAAATGGGTCGCTCCTGCTAAGCGACCCGGTACCCAGATGTGGAACCCTAAGAACAAGCAGCCGAGAGTTTGGGAGAACAGGTCATGCAAGACTTGTGGCAAGGCACACAGTGGTGAGTGTAGGTGGGGAAAGGGTTCGGATACATGTCATAAGTGTGGAAAGATGCATGCTGGAGAGTGTAGAGTTGGGTCGAATGTTTGCTACAAGTGTGGGAAGGCAGGTCATTATGCTCATGAGTGCAGTTCTAAGCCTGCATGCTACAAGTGTGGTAAGACAGGACACTTTGCTAGGGAGTGTACCGAGGGTGAAGCTGGAGGTAGTGGAAGGAAGGATGCCGATCAAGCTAGGCCAAGAACTAGAGCCTACATGCTGACCCAAGAACAAGCCAAGCAGATTCCGGATGTCGTCACAGGTATGTTTCTAGTGAACGGTGGTTCCGCTTCTGTATTTTGATTCGGGCGCAAACAAAAGTTTCGTAGCCACACCATTTAGTAAACTAGCTAAAATGAAATGTTGTCGAGTGTCTGAAACTTTTATAGTAGAAACCGCTAGCGACACTTCGGTTGAAATAATAAAAATGGTTAAGAACGCTAAGATAGAACTAGAGGGACATGAGTTCCCTGTTACCTTGTACGTTATGACCTTGGGAGGGTTCGATGTGGTTTTGGGGATGGATTGGTTGTCTGAGTTTGAGGCTCAGATAGTATGTAAGAGTAGGATAATAAGGTTAAAGTCCTTGGATGGTAGTGCGGTGACGGTTTATGGTGATAAGGAAAGTTCTGGGCTTAATGTCATTTCGATGATAAAAGCCGAGGGTTTGCTAAGGCGAGGGTGTTGTGCCTACCTGGCGTATGTCGTCAACGCTACAGCCGAGACGAAAGAAATGAAAGATGTTCCTGTTGTGCGCGACTACCCAGAAGTATTCCCTGAGGATCTTCCGGGGTTGCCACCAGAGCGAGAGATAGAATTTCAGATAGATTTAGTACCCGGAGCCCAACCTGTCGCGAAAGCGCCTTACCGTCTAGCGCCGTCCGAAATGAAAGAATTGATGTCCCAACTGCAAGAACTCCTCGACAAAGGTTTCATAAGACCAAGTGTTTCCCCGTGGTGCGCACCAGTGTTGTTCGTGAAGAAGAAGGATGGAAGTATGAGAATGTGCATAGACTATCGTGAGTTGAATAAGCTTACGGTAAAGAATAGATATCCTTTGCCAAGGATTGATGATCTGTTTGACCAACTGCAAGGTTCAAGTTGGTTCTCACGAATAGATCTCAGATCAGGCTATCATCAGCTGAAGGTGAAGGAGGCAGACATCCCTAAGACAGCGTTCCGAACGCGGTATGAACACTACGAGTTCCTCGTAATGTCATTCGGTCTAACAAATGCTCCTGCAGCATTTATGGACATGATGAATAGGGTGTGTCGGCCGATGTTGGATAAGTCGGTTATCGTCTTCATTGATGATATATTGATTTATTCAAAGAGCGAGTCTGATCATGCTGAGTATCTGAGAGAGGTATTGGAGACTCTGAAGAAAGAGAAGTTGTATGCTAAGTTTTCGAAGTGCGCGTTCTGGGTTAAGAGAAGTGCAATTTCTAGGTCACGTGATCAATCCTAAAGGGATTACCGTGGACCCAGCTAAGATTGAAGCGATAACGAATTGGAAGACTCCGCAGAATCCGACTGATATACGAAGCTTCCTAGGGTTAGCTGGCTACTATAGGAGATTCATCGAAGGTTTCTCCAAGACAGCCGCACCGCTGACCGGTATGACCCGAAAGTCGATAGTATTCAGTTGGGGAAAGTTTCAAGAAGAAGCCTTTGAGGAATTAAAGAAAAGACTCACACAAGCTCCAATCCTTGCTCTACCCGATGGTGACGAGGATTTAGTTGTTTGTGCTGATGCCTCGCATCAAGGGTTAGGTTGCGTGTTGATGCAACAAGGAAAGGTGATAGCTTACGCGTCTAGACAGTTGAAAGTCCACGAGAGTACTTATCTAGACAGTTGAAAATAAATGAGTTCTTAATATTTTCTAATTATAATAATTTAATTAGTTATATTAATTAAATAGATAAGTATATGGTTTATTAGTTATATTAATTGAAGAAAGAGAATAATTAATATTTTCTTTATTTAGCTTTAAGCATTTAAAACTTAAAACAAAACTAGTGGTGTATATTCATTTCTTACATTTCTTGCAATAATATCATTTCTCTCTTGAACCATTATATATATACCTATATATATATAGGTAAAAAAATATGCTTAAACATCTTAACATGATTTTTTTAACAAACTAGCGGGCATACCCGATGGTCGATACCCGCGAGTATGCCCGATACCCGGCGGATAATGGGCCGGGTATGAGACTAAATTTTACAACCGTGTATGGGTATGGGTTAGCAATACTTGGCTGAACTCGGCCCGTTGTCATCCCTATTTGTCGGTCCCAACTAACGAATTAGCTAATAACGATCCTACATTCTATCATATTTGTTACCAACGGTCCGCAACTAACAGAATGCTAACGTAATTAGTTGTAGGTCGACGGAAAAACATTTTTGCCCGGAAAACTCACATTTTTTTCCAGAAAATTCAACATTGTACCAAACATATTTGTAACCTTAAATCTGACCTTTAGAAACATTTTTTTAGTAAAATCCTCAATTATTAAGGTCGCCGGAACCATAGAACCATCATCAGAATCAATAGATGGTGCTCAAGTTGTGGTGGTGGTGGTGTTTAGGCTGAGTTTTCCGGCAAAAAGAATGTGACTTTTTGGTCAAAAATATTTTTCATTCGACCTGCACCTAACGTCATTAGCATTCTATTAGTCACGAACCATTGACTACAAATATGATAAAAAGTAGGATCGCCATCAGTTAATTCATTAACTGAACCCGACAACAAACAAAAGACAATAGTTGAAATTAATCTATACTATATATAATACACCAAACAAGGGCAAATTAAGACACCCATTTTTAAGTAATTTACAACACTTAAAGCATGAAGTACATGTATTAGTAAGGGTAAACTTGTCTTTTAAACACCATCTATTCCACACAAGTTTGGTCCCTCATCTTTAATCATATTATGTTTTTAATTTAAGTTGTAAACTAACTTCTCACCCATGCTTTTTAAACGACTATAGCCTTTTTAAACGTTAATATTTTTATAAAAAAATTACATCATAAAAACGAGCATTTTATTCTCTTTAATTTGGATATGATATTGTTATAATTTTTTTGATTTTAAATAAATTAATATGTTGCGTAAGGGTGTTCAGTGTCGGTTTTGATGGTTTTTAAGTTAAACGTGTGAGTCCAACCGTTAATACTGATTTTTTGACATTCAAAACCAAACTCAACCATTGAAAGTTGATACCGAATCGTTACTAACGGCCTGGTTCAAGTTTGGTTTCACAGTTTAAACTTTAATAATAAATTTAGTTTAAAATGATTATTAATTTAAATGTACCATCAATTTTAATTAAACACCAACATAATATGATACTTGAAATAATTATAAATAATGATAATTTTAGCCACATAAATGGTAAATATTAATGAAAGATCTAGGACGTGAAATAATAACAACAAAGATCACAAAATGAATCATATACTGCAATTAGGCTAATTTGAAGTTGTATAGCCAAGTTATTTGTAATAAAAATATTATGTTCAATTAAATTTCAACTATATCTAATAATTAATAATAAAAAAACATTAAAATGCATTCAACATTTATAGTCTGGTCTGGTTTCATATGGTCGGTTGTCAGTATAAATCGCGAACCAACCGTTCACTATGTTTTGAAAATTTTGAAACCGACCAACAAACCGAAAGTAAAAAAAGAAAAAGGAAAAATAAGTCAAACCAATGACCGGTTTAAACGATTTCAAGGTTTTAACCGAACCATAAACACTTATATTTGTTACGAGATTAACAGGTTCAAACACCCGCTACATTGCGCGGGCACCCGTCTAGTAAAATTAGTACACCTAAAAACTTTGATAGACTTGTGTGAAACAACTTTCTATGAAAGTCATCCTAACACATTCATATCAACGAGCCACTCCATCATGCCCCTTCCCAACGAGTGTTGGAACGTTCACCGTAAATTTAAAAGCAGCGTAGGTGGCATTTTGTGGAGGCCTTTAACGCCCCATAATACTTGTCCTACGTCATTTCGTAATTTGTACACTGGATTGGTTGAAGGGACGTTAGAATGGGATGTTCTTAAGTTAAATAATTCTTTTTTAAAATTACTAAATTATCAAAAATAAATCATTGTAAAATATTAATAACTTTAATGGTTTTCTTAAGTTCTTTCTTTTTTATTATAGTTGTATTATTCTATATTAAAAAATAGAATAAATCCGACGTCATGTTAGATTAAGTGATAAACTATGAAACAGTTCGGAGTCATCTTGTGTAATTGTGTTGTACATCTATAACGACAAATAGAGAGCATCCGCGGTGTTCTATAGTTTAAAAATACTTTATGTTCAGTTTCAACAATCGAAAAGCCACATATATTAAAAAATAATAAGTGTATATTAATATTTATATATTATAAGTACTTTTTGTTTCATGCAGTGAGTGATCATACTTCATACATGTATGGAAGGGGTAAAGCATGAAAATATAAATATTACCAGTAAAAAACAAACGAATGAATTATCTTTTGAGCAAACGACGGGTACGACCCCTCAGTTTTTTATTATTTATTAGTTGCAAGAGAGGTATTCGAGCAATGCGACGTGAAACACATATCAATGGTAATTCCGAGTGTGTTTAAAACCAAAAAATGATTCAAAACCACACAAAACAACTTAACTTAAATAACATAACTAAAAGAGTTAATGTCCATTTTCGTCCTTATGGTTTGCTACTTTCGCCACTTCAGTCCAAAGTTTGAAATTTTGTCAATTTAGTCCTTATAGTTTTAAACATTAGCCAATTACGTCCCTCCGTCTAACGGTATCCAACTATGTCGTTAGTTTAAGGGGTATTTTTGTCTTTATCCTGTTTATTTTTAGTTAATGGTCATTTTCGTCCCTGTGGTTTGATGCTTTTGCTACTTCAGTCCAAAGTTTGATTTTTTTCAATTTTATGTTTAATTTAATTCATTTTTTTTGTCTATAGCCCCTAAGAGCATAATCTAAGCCCAAAACCATCGAGTATCGAGCAAAACAGGTCTACGTTTACTTTGTCGACAACAATAATCATACCACCCCCCCTCCCCGTATTTAGTTTCTAGACATTTCTTAAACTCTCCCCCATGGTGGAATTCATTGGTAAAGTGGTCAAGGTAATTTCCTGAAACCGTACAATACCGGTAAAACTAAAATCATTTCTTTGGTTAATACGTAATAGTTAGGGTTTAGAGATTAAAATGTCCTAGCAAGCATCTTGGTCGAAATCAACATCAGGAGGTCGAATATCCCGCATTTCCATGTTTGCTCAAGAAATCAATAAACTAGATCGCATGTGTGTTCTTCAAATCGTGGTGTTGTTATTGAATTCTTCAAATCGACAACAACTCTAGGGTTGAATTCGACAAATTCAAGAACAATACCACGATTTGAAGAACACACATGCGATTTAGTGCATCGATTTCTTGAGCAAATATGGAAATACGGGATATTCGACCTCCTGATGTTGATTTCTATCCGGATGTTTGCTACGATATGTTAATCTCTAAACCTTAACCATTATGCATTAATCAAAGAAACGATTTTAATTTTTTCGGTATAGTTCGGTTTTAGGGAATTACCCTGACCACTTTACCAATGAATTCCATCATGGACTAAAGTAGCAAAAAAAAAAAAAAAAAACCGAATTAAATTAAACATAAAATTGAAAAAATTTCAAACTTCGGACTGAAGTAGCAAAAGTATCAAACCATAGGGACGAAAATGACCATTAACTAAAATAAACAGGAGAAAGACAAAAATACCCCTTAAACTAACGGAAAAGTTGGATGCCGTTAGACGGGGGGACGTAATTGGCTAATGTTTAAAACTATAAGGACTAAATTGACAAAATTGCAAACTTTGGACTGAAGTGACGAAAGTAGCAAACCACAGGGACGAAAATGGCCATTAACTCTAACTAAAACAAAAACTAACGGTTTTGTTTTATATTATGGTAATAAAAAAAGGTCGACCTTTCAATTTGGTTTCGTTTATGCGTGTAACTAAAACCGAAAAAAACGAACCAAACCTAAATGATATATTTTATTTTTATTTTAATTTGAAATCATTTGTAATATTTTAATATATAATTTAAATAAAATGTATTGGTCAAAATATATAATAATCAATCAATTACTAATTAAGAAAAGAATTTAGACCCAAATTTAATACTATTTGCCATCTTTTTTTTCCCAAAAATACGACCAAATGGCAAAATCAAAAAATTGAACCGAACCAAACTCAAAACAAAAATCGAAACCAAACGATTTTCAAAATTCAAAAACATACATTTTGGTTATTGCTTCAATTTTAACCTAAAATCAAACTGACTCATGCACACCCCTAGTGGTAATCTCGTAACATGCTAAATTTTTTAATTGCAAAAAACTATAGCAACTAGTAATTTAACCTCGCACGTTGCAACGAGAATTTAATTATCAATACAGTACTAGCACTCGGTGCAACTAGGGGTGTCCAAAATACCCGAACCCGATTAACCCGACCCGACCCGAACCCGGATAAGCTAATTAGGGTCGGGTTAAATAGGGTTAAAAGGGGAGGGGTGGGGCGAGAACATATTGTCGCCATTGTTGTTGAAAAGAAAATAATAAAATAATAATGTTACTGTTGGCAAACGGTCAAATTTAAAAAAAAACAACTTTAATCTAAACAATATATATATACATATACCCTTCTTCTCCAAACCAATATCTATTTCATACACTACATACAACCAAATTCTTCAAAAATACAATAAAAATGAATCCTACAAACAACCCGAACCAACCGCCCATTTCCTCCTTTCGGTCAACTCCACGGTTCACAAAACCAACCGAACGTAAACTTGCAATGGAACCCAAACACCAAAAACCAACCGAACCAAAATTTCCCACTTGGTTTTGTCAACCCGAACATAAACATGTATGCCAACTACCTCATGCTGACGTTCGGGTCTACCCAACCGGACCCAAAGACAATGCCGAAGACCCAGACGACACGGGCCACCGGTTCTAGCCAAAAGTCGGGCCGTAAACACAAAAAAAAACAACCAGGTGAGCCGACTAGTGGCGAAGTTTCATTGAGGCCAGGGCCCCTCTGTTTTTTGCGTAGTAGTGTAAATTACTCATTTTCGGCCGAAAAGTTTTATACGTAGTGTAATTTAGCCTTTTTCGGTCGAAAATTTGAGCCCTGACCCCCCACGTGTGTGAAATTTTGTACACATTTTGAGCTCCCCCCCCCCCCCCGTGCCTCAGTCCAAGCTTCGCCACTGGAGCCAACGGCGCTACGTGATCCATACAAGCAATGGGCCGAGGATTGAGAAGGGAAGAACCTTAATTCGGATTGCCAAAAGTTTGTCGGGACATACAACCACTTGTGCGAGTCCGGTTGGCGTAGCGGGCAAAACAACGCCGACATCCAATCCAAAGCGTTAACCGACATTCGATCTCAAGGGTATCCGGTTGGCGTAGCGGGCATATTGGGAAATCTTTCAAGCAACTAAAATGTTGGGAAAAACTAAGGCTATACGCGAAATGTGTGACATTCGTCAATTTCGAGTCCTATTTGTATTCGTTTATCATGTAAACCGACCCGATTTATATCCCGAACATTTCAAACATATAAAATATTGTATTTTATTTTACTAAATCATTCCCATTTGTTCAATTTGAAAAACCCCTTTTACGGATTCGAAAACGCCTTTAAAACGATCAAATTACTTCGAAAACGAACTTCCCGGATGCATAACGAACCACACAAGACGAGCTGGGCCAATGACGTGAGGTCGAAGACCCACTCAAAAATAAACCGATTACAACTAATTAGATAGCGATAAGCGGGTATCGAACACAGAGAGTATGTGGAAAATGCGTTACTGAGTAGCTATAAAATTTATCTTAATTAAACTAAGTGCAAAAAGTAAATTCAAAGAGTTGGTTCTTTGGTTTTGATTAACAAAAATAACTGAAATAAATAAACGAGTTTTAAACAATATAAGAAAGAATGCTCTCTCCCGATTTCAGGTTTCCAATGTTGATAAAGTTAATGTTTACTTGTGAGATGAACTACATAATTATAGTTCATGAAAATGCATTTGGATGTGATAAGAGAGGACTAAGTACTTGGATTACAAAAACACAAGGTTGTCACTCCATTATCAGTTTAGTGTTGTTAACCCTAATTCTCTTCTACTAAATCTCGATTGCCTATGGCACCAAGAACGGATAGTCAAGAACACGAATTTATACCACACTAGCAATTACAAAACAAACACACAATCACCATAGCACAATAATCATATGATCAATATACTATCTCACCAATAACATAAACGATTAACAAATATCCAATTAGAAAACCTTACAATTCGGGAGAGAACATAAAGAGTACTAGCCACACATCGTTTGATTAATCATCACCTCAATTAAGATAATCAAACGAATCATAAACCCAAACAAATGATTATAATCACCAAAGTCTTGTTCTTGCTCTCAAAAGTTCATCTATAAGGTGTTTGGGATGAAAAGATATGTGAAAAGACACCAAAAAACGGAATATAAACAAGTATTTTCGGTATTAACAGCTCCGCACCGTGGCCCACGGTTCACACCATGGGCCATGGTGGCCTCCACGGTGGTCCAAGAACCCACGGTACGGTGTAAACTGTTGGTTTTTAGCTGAGTTGACTGTGGGCCACGGTTTTGACCGTGGGCCATGGTGGAACACTTGCTCAAGCTTTTGTTTTCTTCATATCTTTCTCGTTTCAACTCAGTTTTCTTTGCCGTTTTCGCCTACGTTCTCGTAATTCCATCTTCTATCTTCTCCTACCTGCAAGTATACGAGTAAACGCAGTCATCTAATTCAACAAGATAAACCGATTAAATGCATGAACATTAACGGCCTTAAACCACTTAAGGGTTGTCCCATGGACCACCAGTCAGCCAACCCACACTTACCCGTTGCTTTCCCTCAAGCAACATCTCAACACAAACTTTCTATTCCCTTCAACTTGTATCCACCAATCTTACCGCAAAACCGGTTCAGTTAAGGTCCCAAGTCATACCCTCTTCCCTTGTTTTTATCGGTTGCACTAGTCCACTTGACTTTCCATTTAAACCATAGATTTCTAACCAAACCTAACATGCTTTCGGTTTTTACCTATACACCTATACATAACACATTTACACATTAACCTTTTTATTGGTGATCATCCATACATTTCATATTTAATCAATTCTCCTCGCATACGCTTGTACAATCATCAAATCTCCACCTATGTAAATGCTTATTGACATGAATACAAAGCAAGAGGTCTTAAAACGGGTTGTAATGGGGCCAAGTGTAAGGGTATGGAAGGGAATATTGAAAGTAGCTCAAGCGATCCGATCCGACTTATTACAAACAAACTAAGTAAACAATAAAATAAACAACTATAAACATTACTAACTTCTCTTTCTCTCTTTTTTTCTTCTCTTTTTTTTTCTTTTTTTCTCTTTTCTTTTCATGAGGACAAGCATAAGTAACATAATGCTTAACACTTCATATTGATAAGTACTAAAGCAATTACAAATACAAAGAACCTATTAAGCCAGATCGTCTCGCAAAATAACACCGGGGTTGATAAAATAAAAGAATAGGCCCAATAAAGTTTTCTAAAGGAACCAACCCCCCGCCCTTCACATTAACCATCCTCATATGTATAATGTATGAGACCCCAACCCCCCAAAACTCACACTCTCGCTCATCCAGACGAGGCTTAACCTAAGTGCCTCTATCACTTTTGCACTCATGCCACGCTAAGATCTCGAAATGCACTAATTGTACAAGTTCTATTGGAGAATATCAACTTTTCCACCAACCAATACTTTCTCATTTCTCAAGTGTAAACGAATATGTTATGCAAGTTATTACACCGAAAGCATGCTAACCTTGATTAGAAAACTACATATTCTCCTTTTAAAAACAGCTAGGCACATGTTATTTAGGGAATTGTGACCATGAAAAGGGACCAAAACTTTACCCGCCATCTTACCACTTTCCGGTTTCTTTAAAAAAAATATTTAAAAGTTTCAGATTATTTATGTTTTTTTTTTTTGAAAAAGAAAATTCTCCCATCCCCACACTTGGGATACATTGTCCCAAATGTATGGTTTTGAGAAAATAAAAACAAAGACACTACTAAGTAAAATTCCACTTCCTTCCATGAAAAACCTGGGTTGTTCCCAATACAGTGTCGAAGAGAAATCCATAAGAGTTTCCCCACACTTGGTTTTTGCTAAGATTGTAGCTTAAAATAACACTAATAACAAACAAACTAGAAATTATAATGCAAAATAAAAATTAAAATATACAAAATGTACAATTACCACCTTTTTGAAACTTTTATGACATTCAAGGTGGGTGATTGGTCCACTCCCGTGCAGCTTTCTCGTTATAAGCACGCTCCTTTTCAAGCAACTGTTGCCAGTCTTCCGGCAAACCAAGTTCAGGCCCGAACATCCTCACTCTCCACCCTGGATCATTTTGGTTAGGTGGATGTCTCACTTTCGTCTTTCTTGGGTCGGCCACCTTTTTCTGCCGCCTTCTCACTTTGTTGATGCTCAACTTCTTTCTTCTCAACTGACCTGTCAATCACAAAACACTCCACTTTCGTGTGATCCATGCTCAAGGATATACACTTGTTAACAAAATCCGCCTTCAGGTTTTCCTTGTCAACAAGAGTGTCAGTAGTATTTTCAAATAATAATAACCGTTTATCACGATTCCCAAATTTAATTCCCAATGTCCCTTTAGCACAATCAATCACTGCAAGTGAAGTGGCAAGGAAGGGTCTACCCAATATGATTGCAGGTTGCGTGATAGTTACATTTTCAGCGTAATCAAGCACTAAAAAGTCAACTGGGTAACAGAAATCCTCCACATGTACCATCACATTATATATCATGCCTCGGGGAAGTGTATGGGTTTGATCCTCTAATACCACGGTAGTTTTTAATTTTTGTAGCGAACCAAACTCATACTGATCATATAAACTACCGGGCATGATACTAACACAAGCTCCAAGATCTAGCAGTTCCCGATCAGTTTTAAATTCACCAATTTGGATTGATAAAAGGGGCACTCCTAGGTCTTGAAGTTTACTAGGGATAATATTATTATCAACCCTCTCATACCTTGTTTTGGTTAATTTTTCATTTAAACATTTATCACAAGAACAATTTTCACAAAAAGATGTTTCATTCGGTTGTAATTCAGAGTTATTTTGAAAAATTGTTTCATAATTACCCACATTTTCAATCTCATCACTAATATCTTTCACCACCCCCTCAACAAACTGTGGTGTTGGATCAACTTGAACAGTAGAAATTTCAAAATTAGATAAAAGACGTACCGCGTTGATATGCAAGTTGTTTCCCTTCTTTAAGCTCAAGCCATTTTTCTTCAAATTCGCCACATCGGTTGCAAGTTGACCCATTTGAGTGGTCAATGATTGAATGGCTTTTTCGCGGACTTCATCCTTTTGCATGTGCACCTCATCAAGTTGATTCCTCTTTTGCATGTCTTGTTGCATCATTCTAAGCATATCCATGACTTCATTCCCACTTGATGAACTTTGACTCGAGAACCCACTTTGACCACCACCCCATTGACCTTGCAACCCTTGATTATCTCCGCCATGAAAATTACCTTGATTATTATATTGTTGGCGAGGAACATAATTGCCTTGATTTCCTTGAAAATTCGGGTTAGATTGAGTGGTCGGGTTTCCATGTTTTAAAATTTGGATGATTTCTTAACCCGGGGTGGTAGGTGTTGGAGTTCATGTTGTAATTCCTGCCACCTCTCCCTTGGAGTGCATTCACCTCTTCCACTGGTGCTTGACCTACCGTACATACCTCCGTTGCATGACTCAACTCGTTACAATTTGTACAAACATTGATTACTTGATTAGTGGTTTGTACATTTTCTTCTTCCACGGCTTGCACTTGAGGTCTACCAATCGCCTGTCTTGCTCTTCTACCGGTTTGAGCCTTTCTCTTTGAGGTAATCGCCATTTGTTCCAAATACGCCCAATCATCTTGTTCATAATTGGTACCAAATGTATCATTAGTGATCGACCGCAAATCCCTTTCATCCTCCATACTCAAACCCTCATGAAACGCATTCAACAACTCCCATAAAGCAATACCGTGATGAGGACAATTCTTTATCATCATATTAAACCTCTCGAACTCTTCATGAAACATTTCCCCCGATTGTTGTTGGAAGGTTCTCAAACTTCTTCTAGCATCGTTGGTCTTTTGGGCCATGTAAAATTCTTCTAAAAATATTTGTTGCATTTCGGCCCAAGTATAAATAAACGCGGAAGGCAAAGTGTAAAACCATCTCTTTGCCTTGTCTTCCAATGAAAACTGAAATAGAACCAACTTCACATCATCCGATGTAAAACCTTGACCCCCAATTGTGTTGCAAATGGATTCATATGCCTCCAAGTGGAAGTAAGGTTCCTCCGTTGCTAGACCTTTATACTTCGGAAGACATTGAAGGGAATTGGTTCTTACTTCAAATGTTCTCTCCTGATGATTGAGAGGGATAACCACCGGAGACGGATTATGAGTAATTATGGGTCGGAAATGGGCTTCAATCCCCCTTACCATCTCTCTTGCATGCCTTCTTGGTACCCCCATTGGTACTCTTGGTTGACCCATTTGCCTATAAACGGGCCTTGGTTGCGCATATTGTTGTTGAAACTGTGGTTAGGGCATTTGCGGTTAGAATTGTTGATCTTGAGCTGCCCTTGCGGTTGTTGAATAATCGGTGGCGGCTGAACTTGATTAACAACAACCGGTGGTTGTTGTTGAGCTTGTTTAACTGGTGGTTGAGCTTGTTAAACTGGTGGTGGTTGTTGTTGAATAACCGGCGGTGGTTGTTGCCACTGACCATAACCAAAAGTTCCCGGATTTACCATTTTTCCTCCATCACCTCCGATGTAGTGACCTTCCACTTCATACCCCTCAAATTCACTATCAAACCCATATATGTATCCGTCACCTTGTGTTATTGAATGTTGCATAAAAGGTTGGGTTAGTATTGGTAGCTTGATTGTGATTGTTGAAAGCGTGGTGGTTGATATTGTTGATATGATGATGACGCACCAAAGTTAGGAAAAAGGTTGGTAATAGGTGGTAATGTTGATGATGTTGCATAGGTAAATTGAGCATTGATGGGTTCAGTTGTGGGTGGTGGTTGGAGTTCACTTGATGTTGTAGGTATATTAGTAATGATCGGTGGAGGTGGATTTGGTGGAGGTGTGGTTGGAATTGTTTGACCTGAAGTGGGAAGTGGTGAATCCATGTTGTTTGATGAGGTTGGAGAACCAAGAAGCTTATTCTCCCTAAGTAAGACTCGGTTTCTTCGAAGTGTTCTGTCAATCTCGGGATCAATTACTAGCGGTGATGACCTGTTAGAGCCTCTAGTGTGCATACACCTGTAGGTACCTGCACACTAACAAAACCAACATAAACCCGAAAATAACACAAAAACTACTAAAGCTAACACACGTTGCGCACTACTCCCCGGCAACGGCGCCCAAATTTGACGTGAGGTCGAAGACCCACTCAAAAATAAACCGATTACAACTAATTAGATAGCGGTAAGCGGGTATCGAACACAGGGAGTATGTGGAAAATGCGTTACTGAGTAGTTATAAAATTTATCTTAATTAAACTAAGTGCAAAAAGTAAACTCAAAGAGTTGGTTGTTTGGTTTTGATTAACAAAAATAACTGAAATAAATAAACGAGTTTTAAACAATATAAGAAAGAATGCTCTTTCCCGATTTCAGGTTTCCAATGTTGATAAAGTTAATGTTTACTTGTGAGATGAACTACACAATTATAGTTCATGAAAATGCGTTTGGATGTGATAAGAGAGGACTAAGTACTTGGATTACAAAAACACAAAGTTGTCACTCAATAATCAGTTTAGTGTTGTTAACCCTAATTCTCTTCTACTAAATCTCGATTGCCTATGGCATCAAGAACGGGTAGTCAAGAACACGAATTTATACCACACTAGCAATTACAAAACAAACACACAATCACCATAGCACAATAATCATATGATCAAAATACTATCTCACCAATAACATAAACGATTAACAAATATCCAATTAAAAAACCTTACAATTCGGGAGAGAACATAAAGAGTACTAGCCACACATCATTTGATTAATCATCACCTCAATTAAGATAATCGAACGAATCATAAACCCGAACAAATGATTATAATCACCAAAGTCTTATTCTTGCTCTCAAAAATTCGTCTCTAAGGTGTTTGGGATGAAAAGATATGTGAAAAGACACCAAAAAACGGAATATAAACAAGTATTTTCGGTATTGACAGCTCCACACCGTGGCCCACGGTTCAGACCGTGGGCCATGGTGGCCTCCACGGTGGTCCAAGAACCCATAGTACGGTGTAAACTGTTGGTTTTTAGCTGAGTTGACCGTGGGCCACAGTTTTGACCTTGGGCCACGGTGGAACACTTGCTCAAGTTCTTGTTTTCTACATATATTTCTCGTTTCAACTCCGTTTTCCTCGCCGTTTTCGCCCACGATCTCGTAATTCCATATTCTATCGTCTCCTACCTGCAAGTATACGAGTAAACGTAGTCATCTAAATCAACAAGATAAACCGATTAAACGCATGAACATTAACGGCCTTAAACCACTTAAGGGTTGTCCCATGGACCACCCGTCAGCCAACCCACCCCACCCTGGGCACGTCACACCGCGCGGCCTGGGAAGGGGGCTGGTCGTACAGCGCCTAGTGAAACATGCAGCTTATTTTCGGATTTTATTGTTGTTTTATGTCTTGTCTTGATCCTTTTTGCATGCAATCTCTTGTTATTTACATCCATACTTGACCAAGACCATTACCCTATATAAACACCACCAATTCCTTCATTTCCCCCCTGCTACAACTTCAAAAAAAAACTCTCTCAAATTCAAAGATCTAAAGGTTGTTTTAGTTGTTCTTGAAGGTTTGACTTCCAAAAGTCAAACTGAGTTAAATCTTTCATTTTAATTAGCTTATATAGTCTTGTTAATACTTGAATACGGTTGTACAACATATATATAATATACACCCCTTATTACCTTTGGTGGTTACTTCTCTGATCCCGGTCGGTGAAGTTTCGGGCCTTGTAAGGCAAGGCTACATGGAGGACTTTCGTAGTCCTTGATATATATATATATATATATATATAAATATATATATATATATATATATATATATATACTTATATAACTTGTTTATACATACTTGTCATGTTTAACTTCTGCTCATTTTAGTTTGCATATCATATTTATGAAGTTCCATGGTTATAGGTTTGAAGATACTAGCCTCGGTTTAACCGTAAATAGCTCCAAACCGTAAACCGAACTTATTTACTAGTTTTGTTAAATAATTGTTTAAACATGCTTTATGTTGGATTTAAGTTTCTAAAATCATATATATAATTTCTATGGTTATGGGTTTATGAAATCTAACCTCGGTCTTAACCCAAAACAAGATCCGAACCGAAAACCGAACTTTCATTTAAAGACTTTATTGTTAACTTTTTGTTTGTAAAACTTAAGTTTCATCACTTATAAATTATTATACAAATTCTTTGATATTTGGGCATGTGAAAACCATCTATGAACTTATTGTGAAATGGAAACCGAACCAAACCGAACTAAACCGATTTTCACTCGCTTAAGACACACAAGTGTGTTTTAGCTATCAAGACTTGTATAAATATTTAAAAATACTTTATAAACTGATTTTAATTGTTTTCTTAAATACTTGGAAATGTTGGATCCAACTTGATCTCATAACAAAGTTTGTACCGACAAAACCGAACACTCGCTTAACGGAAGTTGTTAGTTCTAAAACAATAGAACTACATACTTGGTTAAGTCTTATTAAATTTTATTGAGTTATCTCATAACATTCATTATGTTGGAAAGTTGACTTTGGGTTTGACCAATTATCAAGACCCGAACCGACAACCCGAAACACTCGTTAAAACCCGTTTTAGTATCTATATTATAAAGGGACTTGCATTCTTGCATTTTTACCCACCTTATTACTTAACATAGGTTGAGTAAATAATAAGGCTAGATACTTTAACCCGGTTTCGAGCAAACTTATATTTTTAAACGACTATTATTATGTTTTTCTTAAATATTTACATTTTAAACCTTAAACTTTAAATTGTTTGCATTTCTTGTCATTTATGTCATTAAAGACTTCCTACACGACCTTTCTAATACAAGACTTCCTTTTATCTAGACCTTGATCGTAAACCTCATCGTTCCAGTTACTCGTCATTTTACCGATCAAGTTTATTACTTGAATGTAAGTGCTTTCATACCCCGTTTTCCATCTTTCGTTTTAGGGGTGATATTGCATACTTATTCAATCTAAATGTTTTATACTTGAATCGTAAACCACAAGCTTTATTGCTTATATGCTTATGTGTTTACCGCTTTTGGTTGGTTGATCTATTAAATCCTAGTCTATTTGGCATCCCTTTATAGCAAGGTGTCGTTAATGTATTCTTATTAACGGTAACTATAAATCCTAGTCTATTTGGCAACCCTTATAGCAAGGCGTCGTTAATGTATTCTTATTAACGGTAACTATAAATCCTAGACTATTTGGCATCCTCTTATAGCAATGTGTAGCTAATGTGTTAGCGATCTCATATTATCCAAATTGTTGCTATTATTTATTGTTTTGTATACAAGATTATGGCATTTCTTATTATATACATATTGATCAAAAACTATGAAATTGCTCACCAACCTTTATGTTGATAAACTTTATTTTATTCAATGTTACAGGTTTGATTATAGTTGACTCGAGGACTTGGAGAAACCGTTATCAAAACTATTAGGATATTAGTAAAACGAACAATATATTATTTGTTGTGATTGTTATTGTGTGAACAAGTAGTGTGACTTATTATGATTTTATGAAATAAAATGAGTTGCTTATATATTGTCACTTTAAATGGTGTATTGTGTTTTTGGGCAATCAATTGCACCCCGGCATGTTCAGCCGCCTTTGGTCGGGGTGTGACAAAATGGAAGGGGCACCCACCGTTCCGGTCACTCGACGAGCCGGCTCATCATCCGGGCGTTCAAAAAAGTCGAGGACGTCGTCCTCGACAAATCCTAGCACACCTAACACACCCTCCGATGCTCGTAACTTTAACCTCGTTGACGAACACGACGCGGTTAACTTAGACAACGAAGTACCTTAGTTGGCTCGAGCCCACGGCAGAACAATAAAATATAATACAAAAAAATGGGAGGGTTCGCCGTCGTCACGATTCAACCCCGCGACCAGTGAAGAATCCGAACGTCTAAACGAGGTGCTCGATCGTTTCGAAACACATGTCGTGGTTATGGGAAGCGACATGAAAGCAGCCACTGAATATCAGGGAATGGTGGACCAGACGTTTCAACTAAAACAAATGAAAGAAGACTACGAATCACTCGTAAGAGACAGGTTACACGAAGAGGTCGCATTATTGCAACGGTGACGACTTAAAAAATGCACGAATATTATGGGATATTAGTTTTTTTTTTGTTATGTATTTTTTAATGTTTCTTTTTTAATTTTAATGTATTTTTATTTAATTATTTAATTTAATGAGTTTTTATTTATTTAATTTCATTATTCAAAGAAAATAATAAAAAATGGTGACGTGGCACTGGATGGGCTACAACACCATTACACCCTAAAAACAAATTCCTACCATTTGTTGATTGGGCGCCACCGCAATTCACCCAATTTGTAGCCCCTCCACTACGCATAGCATTAGAATATACATTCAATAAGTGTTCATCAAAGTTTCCTTAATTTAGTTGGAAAAACATTGTAAGAAAATGCAAATGTCACAAGTTTAAATCTTGAAAATTAAAACAATACGTAAGTTTTTTTTATTTATTGTGTAAGTTTTATTCTTCTTTTCACTTTTTAAAAGATTGTCTCACAAAAGACAATAATTGTTTAAACTATTAAACCAAATCTAAAGAAGATAAAAATGTATATCACGTGCCCCGCATTTTTATTACTTGTCTCAGGGCCAAACGCTCCTAGAATTCTCGTAGCTGGCGCTGACATAGTTCCGAGGATTCTCGGAACTGGCCATTGTTATGCCATTATCACATGGGTATTGAGATGTTAATTTAACCAATCTTTCACAAAGACACGGTGGTTTTAAGTTTCCTCACTTAATATATACCTCCCGGACGCTTCCTCCCGGAACCCTACCTCCCGGCCGCCGCCACTCTTCCCTCTCACCGGAAAATCCTCCCTTCCACCTCACCTCAGCCACCACACCTCTCTTCCACCACACCTCTGCCACCACACCGGAAAACCCTCTCTTCCACCACACCGCCGCCACTCTTCCCTCAGCCACCACACCTCACCGGAAAACCGGCTCTCCGCCACCTCACCTCAGCCACCACCACATCTCACCGGGAAACCCTAATCTCCCACCTTCACTCTTCCCTCTCCTCCACCACACCTCAGCCTCCACACCTTCACAGTCGCCGCCAACCGACCCAGCCGGAAAACCGGAAAACCATCCACAGTCGCCGGAAACCCCTCTCCACAGCCGCTACCACTCCACAGTCGCCGGAAAACCCTCTCCTCCACCTTCACTCTTCCCTCTCCACCCCGCTGCTTTGACCACGATCCACGGCGGCATGGATTCAGAAGAATGGGAACATCCACGTAATCGGAAAGGGAAACGGAATGGTCATCAGACTCAAGGTAATAACAAGGTTTTATCGAAGTTTTTTGTCTCAAATCTTCCCCCAAAGTGTTCTTCGCAAGACTTAAAAGATGTTATGGGTAGCTTTGGTCGTTACGAAGGTTCCTATATAGCTAGGAAGCTGGATAAATGGGGCAAGAGGTTTGCTTTCGTATCGTTTTCCGAGGTGAAAGATGTCAAACGGTTGGGAGATGAGTTATCAGACGTATGGATCGGTTCGTATAAGTTGTT
This sequence comes from Bidens hawaiensis, assembly GCF_021521415.1. Lineage (NCBI taxonomy): Eukaryota > Viridiplantae > Streptophyta > Magnoliopsida > Asterales > Asteraceae > Bidens > Bidens hawaiensis. Next base: position 106,751 of record NW_027496389.1, on the reverse strand, counting down.
TATTGCGATTGCTCGGTTTGTGGATGGTGAGAATCTACATAGACCCGATTCTGGTAATAGGAGGAAGACGGCTTCGGCTCCTGTTTATAGTCATGCAAAACCTAGTGGTCAAACAAACCCTAGTTCCGAAGGATCCGATAGGAATGGGGTTCCCTATGCATCAGTTGGTAATGGGCGTTCCTTTGTTGATTCTTTGTTAAATCGGAACAAAGTAGATGAGATTAAGGTGGATGATTCGGTGGAACGGTTTTCTCATTGGAAGGGATGTGCTCTTACGGGGAGGGTGGTGAATCTTCACATGTTAACTTCTCTGAAAAAGTTGGTTCGGAAGCATGGTTGGAGATCATTAGAGATTAAGTATCTGGGAGGGCTTTCAGTGGTGTTGGTATTTTACGTTAGTGGGGATAGGGATGCCTTCCTGAATGACAAAGACAAATGGTCAGACTGGTTTGAGTTTTTAGAACCTTGGTCCGATAGAACTAGAGTGGAGGAGGGTCGGATCGCCTGGCTCCAAGTTCATGGGGTTCCGGCTCAGTTGGTGTTAGACGAGGTATTCGATTTGATTGGAAGCAGATTTGGCAAGGTGGTTCAATCGGCTTCCTTATCAGGTGAAGAGAACAACTTATCGTATACTCTCATCGGTGTGTTGAGTAAAGAGTGCAAACGGATTGTGGATCGGGTGGACATTAATTGGAGGGGAAAAATTTTTAAAGTGTGGGTGGATGAAGATGTTGGGGAATGGATACCGGAATGTGTAGTAGAGTATGAAGAGGATGATGGTTCCGTTTTACCGGAGGAGGATAAGTGTGATGATAATATCGTGCAGGATGAGTTCCATAATGTGCATCGTGAAGAGGGCGAATGTTCTCAAGCTAATGAGTTTTCTGTCAGGGAACATGCTGTTAATGGGTTGGATGGTTGTGTGAACGATAATTCTAACGTGATGGTCGGTGAATTTTCGAACTCTTATGATCATTCTAATGAGGAGGCGGTCGAGAATGGTAACGTTGATAGTACTAATGTTTCTGTGTTGAAAGGCAAGGGACATAAGAAGTTCAGACGGAAGTCTTTATCTTCTAATCGGAGTGGGGGTAGTGGTTCTAGGGAGCGTCCTAAGAAGAGACCAAGGGAGGATAAAGATTTGTTTGATCTTGATAGGTTCATCGGTATTATGCACGTGCCTTCGGATGTTACTAGGGGTATCGAGACAGGTGTTGAAGGAGTGTTCTTAACACCGGATCTTAACAAAGGGATGTCTACTAATACGGAGGTGGTTCGAGACATCGAGGGAGAGACTGCGGAGCCCTCGATGATTGGTAGAGGTATAGATCCGGTGCAACACCAAGGTCCGATTGAGGTGGAGTTGGAGAAGACCATTGAGTTGAGTAAGGCGTTAGGTGTTGAGAATTTGCAAGATTTTGTTTCTAATGTTAAAGAGGTTCTTGTTTCCGAAGGCTATCAAGAAGGTGTTCAATGAATGTTTTTTCTCTGAACATTCGTGGGTTAGGGAGTTCTAGCAAAGCCGATTGGATTCGAGGTCTTCGAGTCCATCATGAGGTTAGTTTTATTGTTTTACAAGAGTCGCAATTTGTTTCCTTGGATTCTGTGGATGTGGGACGGTTTTGGGGTTATGGTGAGTATTCTTTTGATTGGGTTCCTTCGTCTGGAAGGTCGGGTGGGTTATTATCGATCTGGGATTCTCAAGTCTTTCGTATCGAAAGGGTGGTCAAGAATAATAATTGGCTTCTAGTTTCGGGCACTGTGAAAGGAAAGAGTAGCTCGTATCATATTCTCAATGTTTATTCTCCTCAAAATCTAGTTACTAAACGAGCTCTTTGGGGGGAAATTCGTGATTTGATCGAGGAGGGTAATGGGAGGTGGATTGTGGCAGGAGATTTTAACTCGGTTCGGTGTGCTGAGGATAGGCGGAATTCTTTGTTTAATGTGGGTGAGGCCAATGAGTTTAACGATTTCATTGATGATTCGAATCTTCACGAGTACTCCTTGAAAGGGAGGCGTTTTACTTTTGTCGCAGGAAATAAATTAAGCCGTATTGACAGAATCTTCGTTAATTGGGATTTCTTTATGGAATGGCCGTGTGCGGAGTATATTGCTCTCGAAAGGAATAAGCCGGATCATAGTCCGTTGGTTTTGAAAATTGGTTCTTCCAAGAACTATGGTCCCAAACCGTTTAGGTTTTTCAATTCATGGCTTGGTAGAGAGGATTTTGGGACGTTGGTTAAGAAGACGCTTGTTGATGGCTCGTTTCATGGTTCTCCGGACGCGAGATTGTTGTATAAATTTAAAGCTTTGCGTGATGCTATCACTAGATGGGCGATCGATTGTAAAGCCAAAGAAAAGGAGGAGAGGGTTTTATTGGAGCAAGAGTTGCGTGACTTGGACCAAACCTTGGAGGTCCGGGACTTGTTGGAAGAAGAGACATGGTCTTTAAGCGAAATTAAAAGACGGCTAGGCGAGTTGGATAATCATTATTACCGGGATTTGAAGCAAAAGGCTCGGTGTAACTGGGCGATTCATGGAGACGAAAATTCTCGATTTTTTCACGGTTTTATTAATAAACGTAAAGCTTCAAATTATTTTCCGGGTTTGGAAGTGAATGGGGCGTGGGAAACAAACCCGGTTCTCATTAAAAAGGAAGTTTTGCGATTCTTTGCTGGTAAGTTTAAAGAATCTATTACACATCGGCCTCGGTTGATTGGATATGGGTTTTCGGTCTTGTCTTCGGTGGAGGCGGATTTTTTGATCAGTGATTTTTCCGTGCATGAGATCAAGAAGGCGGTTTTTGATTGCGGTGGTGACAAAGCTCCTGGGCCAAATGGTTTTAATTTTAGGTTCATTCGGTTTTATTGGGAGTTGTTCGAGAAGGATTTTGTGGATATTCTTGATCATTTTCATAAGGTTAAAAGTTTTTGCTCGGGGGTTGGTTCGTCTTTTATCACCTTAATTCCTAAGGTAAACAATCCGTCTTCTTTGGGGGATTTTAGACCGATAAGTCTCATTGGTTGTATTTTAAAGACTGTGTCGAAGGTGTTAGTGAATCGACTCAAAACGGTTATGAATAAGATTGTCTCAGAGCATCAGTCGGCTTTCTTATCCGGGAGATATATTCTTGATGGCCCTTTGGTGGCTAATGAGGTTATTGCTTGGGCTAAGAAGAGGGAGAGAAGAATTTTTATGTTCAAGATTGACTTCGATAAAGCCTTTAATAATGTAAATTGGGAGTTCTTGTTGTCGGTTCTTTCTCAGATGGGTTTTCCTTCGGTCTGGTGCGATTGGATTAGTGGTATCTTGTTGGCGAGCAAATCGTCTGTTCTTGTTAATGGATCTCCTACATTTGAATTTGGATGTCATAAAGGCATTCGTCAAGGTGACCCGCTATCGCCTTTTCTTTTTATTATTCTGATGGAGGCTTTTTCAGGTATGTTGAAACAAGCCTGTGATATAGGTGCGTTTCATGGTATTACTCTTCCTAATGAAGGTCCTACTTTATCCCATCTTTTTTATGCGGATGATGCTATGATTATGGGAGAGTGGTCTTCTTTTAATTTTGATAACTTGAAACGTATTCTTCGCATATTTTACTTGTGTTCGGGGCTAAAGATTAATCTCCATAAATCAGTGTTATTTGGAGTAGGTGTAGAAGATGGTGAGATCGATATCCAAGCTGGTTTCATGGGTTGTAAGCCGGGTAGAATCCCGTTTTCTTATCTAGGGATTATGGTTGGCGCTAACATGAATAGGGTGGTTAATTGGGAACCGGTTGTGTCCAAGTTCAAGAAGAGGCTATCTAAATGGAAAGTTAATTCGTTATCTATTGCCGGTCGGTTAACCCTTATTAAATCGGTGCTGGATAGTCTTCCCACTTATTATTTTTCGCTTTTTAAGGCACCCAAGAAGGTTACCAATGATTTAGAAGCTTTGATGAGAAGGTTCTTATGGGGTGGTTCGGATGAAGTGAGGAAGATGTCATGGGTGGCTTGGGAGGTAGTCACCAAACCTATAAAAGAAGGGGGTTTAGGTATCGCTCGTTTAGAGGTTAATAATCAAGCGCTGATTACTAAATGGCTTGGGAGATTTCTAAATGATCATCACGCGATGTGGAGAAGAGTAGTGTTGTCTATTCACGGGTCCTCGCGCTGTTGGGGGCTTGCTCCGGTTAATAATGGAGTTCCCGGGGTTTGGAAGAATTGTGTTATGTTTTGGAACAAATTTAAGGTTGATGGTGTGGGTTTTAATAGAGTGATCCGGGCCATAGTTGGGAATGGTCGCCAAGTTCGGTTTTGGACGGATTTGTGGTTGGGTTCGGCGCCGATTATGGACAAGTATCCGTCCTTATATGCGGTAGAAAAACATAAAAATGTCTTGTTAGCAGATCGGTTGGTGGTCACTGGATCTTCTCGTCGCATTGTGTGGGATTGGCTTAGAGCTCCTTGCTCCCAACAGGAGGTGATCGAGAAGCAGGAGTTGGAAGATCTCCTTCAAGGGGTGGTGATGGTTGACCGTGAAGATTCATGGTCTTGGGCGGTTGGTAGCTGCAAAGATTCGAGGTTTCGGCGATTAAAAGATGGATGGTGCGGTCCGTTGTGGATGCTGGGAGTTCCAGTTTCCAATGGAGCGATTGGGTCCCGAAAAAATGTAATATTTTTATGTGGAGGGCCGTTCTGGATAGTCTTCCAACCAAGCAGGCTTTAGCTAGAAGTCATTTGCATTGTGATGATCATAGTTGCGCTTTATGTGAGAGTAATGAGGAATCGCTCGAGCACTTGTTAACCGGGTGTTTCATTTCTATGGCCGTTTGGAATGCGATTGGTTCATGGTGCAACATCCCTAGATCTTTTGTTTTTCATGTCAATGATTTGGTGGAAGTGCATAAGGTTTGTGGTGCGACGGGGAATAAGAGATTGATTATTCATGGAATTGTCATCATTACTTGTTGGAGGATTTGGCGGGCTAGGAATGAAAAGATTTTTTCGGGCAAGAACACTAAGGTGGCAGAAATGGTTGCGGATATAAAATCTTTGGGTTTTCTTTGGTACAAAAATAGATCTAAGATAGGGGTAGTGGATTGGAAAAGTTGGTGTTTATTTGACGTAACGTGATTGTTGGTTTTGGTTTTTGGATTTCAGCGTCTTTCTCCGTCTTGGTGAGAGTCGTTGGTTGTGTTTGTTTTTAATGAAAGTCAATTTTCAAAAAAAAAAAATAGATTTTGGACCCACAAAGTCTAAGATCGACCGTATATATCCATTCACTGAGTCCATAATAGACTAATTAATTAATAATTTATACTAGTCAATTAGTCATGACCACTATCTAATTTCACGTTCACACGAATTAAAATGAGCCGCAAATCCAGTCGCTAATTGAAGGTGACATGAGTCAAAGCAACACCCACTCCACAAAGCAACAAACTCCAAACCAAATGACGAACTCAATGACACAATGCACGTGGGGTCAACCTCTCACACGTGTCAACCTCCCATTCGCTCGTACCAAAGGCAGCGTCGACCAAACCTTGTTCTCCAAGCATATCCTCTTTCCTAGAAACTCACTTGTTCATCCAGATTCAATCCCCCACGTGCCACCTTTACTTGTATAAATACGACTCTTACCTCTTCATCCACACTACTGTCGAATATTCAAAACCTTAAAACTTAGTATTAATAGCTTAAGCCTTAATCTCATCGAACCGACTGCAGATGTCCGAAAACAGTCTGAATTTGCCACCGGGGTTCAGATTTCACCCTACGGATGAAGAATTGGTGATGCATTATCTTTGCCCGAAATGCGCGTCTCAGTCGATCTCCGTTCCGATTATCAAAGACATCGATTTGTATAAATTCGATCCGTGGCAGCTTCCTGGTAATTTCAAATTCTATTTATTTACTTTTAATTATGCAGTGTTGTAGAACTCGCTAGCCGCTAGGGGTTAATTGGGGTTAACAGGAATTTATATACATATATACCATATTTCATTTATAATTTTTCAATTTTGACCGATTTAACCAAATAGTGACTAATCAGTGACTAGTCGGTGGGTAGGACTAGCAATTAATCGACGCCTGGGCACGATGTGTATAACCATGCTTTTAAGTCAATTGATTGAAGATATTTTATTCAATTTAAGATGAATTTAAATTTTGATCTTAATTGATTTTGTTTCTATTTTGATTTGAATAGATATGGCTTTGTATGGAGAAAAGGAGTGGTACTTCTTTTCGCCACGGGACAGGAAGTATCCGAACGGGTCTCGGCCTAACAGAGCTGCGGGAACGGGTTATTGGAAGGCTACCGGAGCGGATAAACCGATCGGGAAATCGAAAACTTTAGCGATAAAGAAGGCGTTGGTGTTCTACGCGGGTAAAGCGCCAAAAGGCGTGAAGACGAATTGGATAATGCACGAGTATCGTCTTGCTAATGTGGATAGATCAGCGGGCAAACGGAGCAATACTCTTAGGGTATGTTTCTATTGTTTTTATAATGCTAGCCCGTTTCTATTGTTTTTATAATGCTGGCTTGGCTCGGCTCGGCTAGTTAGCTATTTATGTTTTAAATATTATTATTGAATTGTGATTAATTATTTTTATGATTGTATTTGTGCAGTTAGATGATTGGGTATTATGTCGACTGTACAACAAAAAAGGTGTTTTGGAGAAACACGTGAGCTCGGATGTAAAAGATGCTTCGTTTTCAGATATAGAAATCGATACAAAGCCCAATATCACATCATATTCTCCCATGGATAAATCATCGACGCTACACCCTCCGTCGTCAATACCCTATCCGATTAGGAATGATACATTTAATTTTGAAACATCTGAGTCAGTCGGGACCTTTCACACGGATTCAAGCTTAGAACACGAACGAGAAGTCGAGAGTGAAGTAAGAAAAGACGGGTTTCAGTTTGGTTACTTGGATCCTTTTACGGACGACTCGTTTACTGCTCAAACTCGTTATTTCAACGACTATCAACTGTCTCCGTTACAAGATATGTTTATGTATCAAATGTAAAACTAAACACAATGGGGTTTTATGTGGTCCAAAATCAAATGGGCTTTGAGAATGATGTTTTGCAGACTCGGTCCTAGGTTCATATCCCATGTTAATATATCCGTTGGTATCATGCAGCATTCTTTTAGTGAAGGCAAATATATTAATGTAGAACATTTCTTTTTTCATTTATTACAATCTGAATATATTATTAGCTGTTTACTGTTTAGTATATTGTTACATAATCTTTAATGATTTTAGAAACATATAATAAATAGAAAAATAAGAAGAGATGATTTTTTAACTAGTCAACTTTTTAGAAGAAAAATATCAATGTTAAGAAAAAACTAGTGCCAAGTGTTCAGATACTGAATTTCTATGCCCCCTTAACAAGTTAACACTTATTTTAAACAGCTCGGACAGACCCTCGTTTATTTGGCTTAGAACCCGTTTTAGGCTGAACGAAAACTAATTCTACTTAAAAATTTCATATTGACAATAACTAATTTTGCTAAACCCATTCTGAACCGAACACTTTCAAACCCATGACCCAAACTGGATCCTTTAGCTAGACCTGATCAATACTTATTCAATCCCCATTACATTTATAAACCGGAATCTTTAAAAGAATACATTAGGAAATTTTGTAATGAGAGGCTTGTTTATATGTTTTAAATAAAAAGCTTGTTATATATATAAACCATGAAAGTTTTATTTACTTTGAAAAATTGTTTCTGTTTGCCATATCCTTTCAGAAACCAACAGCTATACACCACAGTTTTTTTTATTTAAGATATGAACATGAGTAGAAGTACGCAAACCGGGTTTTTTCAGGAAAGGGAACCGGGTATGGTCACCGGGTATTTGGTGGAACCGGTTTTAGAGGGTCTGGGTCGGTTCCAATTCCAGGAACGGTTCCGAGGAAAAACCCAAAGCCCGGTCCCTACCCGCGGGTAGGGTCAGGTCCGGAAGCGGGTTTTTTTTGCACCTCTGAACATGAGCTAAAAAAAGTGGTTCCTTTTCATTTATTTGTTCAGTTAGGGTTAGACAAACAAACACAGACATAACCTTGATGGTGTTTGTTTACAGCCAAATACATACACAATTTGCTCAACGAAGTGTATCAGATCAATCAAGAAATCAAAACTGGCCAACAAAATTTTAGTGTTCACTTGCTCAAACTCAAATCTGTCTAAAAACCTATGAATTCTAATTATAAAAATGCACCAAATGAAAAACATCATAGCAAACCAAAGAAAGAAAGATATGTCAGAATTACTTTTATTTCCTAAGTCCCGATAACCATCATGGCTTAAGAACCAAGGCAAGCCCAAACTTCGCACTCTTGTCAACCGCCTTGGTGTCAACCTCTCCTGAAATGGTGAAAAGAGATTTGGGCCTCCACTCATGCTGGATCAGAGCATTCGCCTTCCCAAAGTTATTGACACGGGCTTTGACCGTGGTCAACGGGTCCAAAGCATGTTGAGTCCCAACCGTGATTGTGTTTACATTGGTTGAGAAGTTGTGGTTGACTTCCGCACCCACTGATGTGCTGGTCAACAGCTTCATGGTATGGTAGTATGACGCATTCAAAGTTTCACCCTTATCGTTCCTGCAGAAACGTAACTAGATTCATTATCTACAGTATAAAAGTGAACTTTTAGATTTAAAAAGTCAACCACTTACAAAGTCAAAGCAGCAATGAGGTCAGCATTGGAGAAACTAATCCCAGCATTGTATTTAGTGAAGTCCCTGGTTTTGGTGTCAAAGGAAACATCGGTTCCGATAGCAGCACTGGTGGTCCCCAACACACCAGAGAAGTTGACCACAGGGTTTGCGGTCAACCCAATACTTGTGGAGATTCCAGCATAGTCATGCAAGTATTGAAGTTCCAACTACCAGAATAATAAAATATCATACATCTTTTTATATACAATGTATTAGGATTCATTATATTAATAAAAAAACAGCTTAGTTTTCACATACCTTCCCGGACCTTTGATCGGGAACCTTAAAGCTAAGGAGTGCCTTCAGCCCAGGCGCCGGTTCATCAACCACAATGGTTGTCGAGAGCTACATTTATGTTTAGTTAAAGTTTCACAAACCATATTCAACTTCATAAATTCAAATGTAACTAAAGGTTAACTTTTAAATGTTAGGATGTCGAAAACCAAGACAAAATTAAACATTTTAACTACAAATATATAGATACAATGATAATAATATGCAGAAAAAGAAGTAGAAGGTGTCATACATTAGAGCTAGTGTCAACTTTGATATCAGCAGTAACATTGTTCCTTTTCAACTGAGTGTTGACATCTGCAAGAAACAAATCGCCTTTCTTTGTTCCAGATGATGTGATTGCCTGCACGATGATACGGAAACAATAAATGTTAATCTAGTGCAACTAATATTCAAAGTTCACCACTAGTAGATAAAAAGAAAACTGAACCACAATGAAACAGCAATGCCTTCATCATATAGATAGATATATATTCTAAGCATTTATTTAAAACTGAGACATAAACTTATGGAGCCTATTGATTAAAAAGCTAGTAATAAATAACAACTTACAACTCCAGTGGGTGAATAGGTGGTGATGGTGAACTTATGATCGCCCTGGTAACCCCGGTTCAGAAGATCTACATTATTATTATTATTATTAATCACAACAAGATAAATATAACAAATGTAGATCCAACAAAGTTGAATGAATGCATGCACGAACATGTATGAAGTTAGTTATTTAATGAATTAGTTAATAAATTACCTCTGATTTTTTTGCCAATGTCGGAGTAAAGACCAGGACCTTTCACCATGACTGATTGATTTCTTCTTGTAGCTTGAGGCTGAAAATTGAAATTGAATGAATGTATGAATTTATAGGGGGGTGGATGAATTGGGGAAAAAGAAAAGCCCTAATTTTTTTATTACCTGCTCTTTGTGTTTTCTATATTCTCAACCGTTCGATTGGCTTTCATCATTTCTTGGAAAATAAGACACATTTTTCTATTATTTTTAAATCACGTCACCCCATTTTAATTTTTAACTTTTTAAGTTTAGTCATTTATTAAAACCTAGCTTTTGAACCCGTGTATTACACGGGATTTATCAAATTGTCGAAATTTAGGTATTTAATCGTATGTAATTTAGGGGCTTTCTTTTAAATTTATAGATTAATTTTAATATAATCACACACACTTCAAATGTTACATATATAAATTTTATATTTTCTTAAGATTGAAATAATGTTTTAAGATGATATAAAATCAATTATTGGTACCTAAACATATTAAATATGTTTTACATGATCTACACGAATATAAGTTAAATAGTATTTTACAAATTATAAGATTATAAATATTGTATTTATTCCTAAATTTGAAGATATATATTATAAACATATGTCACTAATTATTATAGGATAATAGTTCATAAATCATTATTTAACTAATTTAATAATTCATTGTATGATTTTAAACTTGTTTTATATATATATATATATATAAAATGATTCAAATAAAAATAAGGAGTTTCCTAGGAATGCTAAGAACCAACATATTTTTGACACTTGGTACTACAAATGATGGTGAAAGTACAATCCTAGGAAACTATGTCGGTTATAATGATTAAAGAGTAATTCTAGAAAACTATGTCGGTTATTGGAAATTTTAAATCTCAACCATTGATTAACATGATCTAATTAATGGCTAGAATTTATTCATAGTCTTCCTAGGAAACTATTTGTTTTTAGGATAATCCTCCCATATATATATATATATATATGTATATATATATTAAATTATGTTCAAACTTTCTATATCTAATAGTAAAATTAGATGTAATGGGTTAGTAAAAATTATTGTGATTGAAATTACATTAATTACTTTTTTTATCATATGAGTTACAACTAATGGGTCATATTAATTAAACCCATGGATGAAATGGATTAAGGAGAGTGAAGATTAGAAAATAGGAGGGAAATTAAAGTTAAGATTGAATGTGATCATGACACATCATCATCATTAATTTTATTTATTAGTATAGGTAGATAGGTAGATAATTACATAAAATGAAAATAACTCAAAAAAGTCATAGGTAGCCAATGACTCCTACGCATCCAAAGTCTTCGATTTTAAAAGCGAGTTTTGGGTTTAAATCTCATTTACGATGGAAAAAATAAAGAAGGTTTTAGGTTAGGCTAGATGTTTTCATTTACATGGATTCTAAGAATGATCTTTAGTATTTAGAGAATAAAGATGAGCGAGCGGGCTAATGTCCTGTCCATGATCCAAATTAATCATTCTAAAAAAAACACGGGTAATCAAACTTTTGAAAGGCTACCTTTAAAGTGTGAAATTTGAATGCCAAGGTAAATATAGTTATTAAAAGTTAACAACTAGAAAGCAAACAGGTTTAACTCAAAATTACATCAGTCAATCATTCAATCCAAGTGAACAAGCTAAATTTCACCCTCTTGGTAATCCATAGAAATAGAAACCAAGTTCACCTTAATTTCTTCCATAGTTTTATTCGCACCCTTATATGCCTTGTTAAAGGTATTATCTTTCATTGCTTTTCACATAGCTCATAGCATGACAATTGACAAGAATGAAGCTATGGCCTATTTTCTTGAACCACTTAGTACCATGATTCCTATCAATGAACTTCAGCTTCTCCCCTACCAAGTTCCCACCGTGATATGAATGCTAAAAACACATCAACTAGGGTATGGAAATTCGCTAACGTCGTCTATAATGAGAAGCTTAAAAACATCGACATGTTATCATTGTAGGTTTTACCCCTCACACTATCTCATGATTTAAGTCCTATCATTGTAATATGATGGTAACTAAATCATCCTTGTTTGATAAATATTTTTACTGGTGTAATGTGACGGAGTTAATTCACTATTGTGTGATGAACGTTGTCACGGGTGTAATTTGGTGAAAGTTAAATGATCATAATGTACATGTCAATATCCTTTTATATTATACCACTTGAATTAATACCATTAAACGGGTTAAAACAACTACTAGACCACAGTACCCACATTATTACGTACCAACTAACTATAAGCGGGTACAGGTTGTCTACGTAATATCACTATTACAATATATAAAACTTATTGGCACATGTGGTTTAACATCGTAAGTCTTTAATCCACTACTAACCATCCTTATACTTTGATTTTCATGAAAGGATAATGAATATAACTTGTTCGAGTTTAGAGTGTAAGACACCTAGCTTGTTGAAAACATAAATCTTTAAGATACATAATGTACAACATTAGTATCTAATTATTCACTCAACACAAAAATTCATTCATACACAAGATCTAACATATAATCATCTCATTTGTGCACAAACTTGCATAATATCATGTTTGAATAATTTCAATACTTCGACCACACTTAAATGTGCATTAAACTATAGAAACTAATATCCCAAGCTTAACCTAAAGATATACAAGCATCCGACACGAGTTAAAATTTTAATAAAATTTTATTTTTTGTGCAACCGTATTCTATACATCTATTGAGATTGACTCTTTTGACCACTATATAACTTTGTTTGGTTTTTCATGTAGACAAGTTGAATAGTCTATGTAATAGACTTAAATAGATTTCCACGCATATATATTACTCCTTCCGTCTCATTATAAGTGTCCTAGTTTGAATTTTCAAGTCTTTCTTTTGCAACGTTGACCGTAAATATTTTTGTTCGTATCATATAATATTTGATGAAAATTATATCAATGTAATATACGTTTAAAACCCAATCCATTCATATATTTTACATCAAGTATTATATAACACAAACAAAAATATTGTCGGTCAAAGTTAAACAAGAAAGACTAGAAAAATCAAACTATGACACTTATAATGGGACGAAGGAAGTATATAATAACCTTTAACAAGATATTTCTACAATTGTATACAAATTTTTGAAGTTACGGATTCAACGCCTAATTATATTCCAACTCCAACCTAAAACTCCTTTCCAATCATCAAATTATTAATGGTCATACCCTAAATTATCTCTAAAACATGTTACATGCATTGGAGGGTTTTTAACATGTTTAAGCAATAACAACCATCAAGTTTCTTAAGTGGCCGGTGTTTCATGTTTGGAGATGTCTTCACATGACAGATAAACCAAAATCCGTAAGTGTTAGAGAGCGGGTTTTGATCCTTTGAAATATTCATAAGGGGTCTTCTCTAGTAGTGATCAGTTTGTAGGCACTCGCTTTAGAAATATAAATTACATTTCCTGCATTATACTTTCCTATAAACAACCAAATTACATGTCTTTAGTACTCGAATACTAAAGATCCTTCATGTTTATTTTCTTTAAATGCCGTTGGTGGCACTGCCACTATGTGACACTTTCAAGAATCTAACTTTGTTTAAAAAACCAAGAATCTTAATTCTTTAGCCGAATACTTTCCTATAATTCTATAAACAACCAAATTACTACCCTTGTTTCAGTCCCCATATGTTGCATGTAAACAAAGATCGAACTTATTAAGAAAAGACAAACTCGTTATCTTCAATGGTATCGATTTACACATATATATAGCACATGTTTCACTAATAAAAATGGACATACTCTAAATCAAAACCGTGCCCTTTATCATGGATCTTAATTCTTGCAACGTTATTGGTGTTCTGTATTTGTTTCTTGCAATGGTGTAACGCCGAGCTTATAAAAGCATTGCCTGGGCAACCGAGTAATTACTCCTTTAATCAATATTCTGGTTATATTGTCACGAATAAAGAGCATGGTCGATCACTTTTTTATTACTTCATCGATGCAGCTTCATCTAACCATTCTTCACTTCCCGTAACATTGTGGCTCAATGGAGGTTTCATTTTTTCTATTCACATTTTTTCTTCCGCCTAAAAGAAATGTCTAAGTCTAACAAGAAAGATTTGAACATGTATTTTGAAGAACCGTGGATCGACTCACTGGTAGACGATCTACTTTCCTCGGGTGTGATTATGTTATTTCACCGACGGTTCTCTGGAATCTGGATTCTTCCACCTACAAAATGAACAGCACCGTAAACTTACCCCTCAGAAAGGGACAGAGGGGTCCTCTTTGGGGTAACCCTCCGGTGTGAGAATAAGAGTTTGTAGGAGAAGATAATAATCTGAGAGTAAGGAAATTGGAGTGTATTGCTTAATATAGCTGAATACTGTGTAATAGGGCGTACCTCTCCTTGTGGAGTTGATGTGGTATTTATAGTGTTAGGGTTTCCAATGATTGGGCTCAGACCCAATTAGGGCCTTGTTGGCCTCCTCCTATTGCTTCGCGCCACGTGTCCTTGGGACACCTGGTGCTTTTTCATTGATTAATTGCACATGGGTTTTGCTGAGTTGTCCACCTTTCATTGGCAGCTGTCAACATCAGCATATTCTTATTCCTTAAAAAGATACCTTCTGGAAGGTTGTCTGACGTGCACAATCAAGGTTGCCCTAATCCTGATTTGGATAAGGACGAGGTTGATTATGTGCATGTGTGATATGCGCCTATCCTGAGGATGCGCGATGTCTTCTCTTTATTCTCACGCGCAGATGTTTCATGCGCAGATGTGATATGCACAAGCATGTGATATGCGCCACGCGCGGATGCGCCACGCGCAGATGTGATATGCGTGAGCATATATGGTGCGTGAGCATGTGATACGCGTGAGCATATGTGATGCGTGAGCATATGTGATGCATGAGCATGTGATATGCATGAGCATATGTGATATGCGCCATGCGCATAGGTTTTGGCTTTGTGCCTTCATAATGTCTTGATTTCAAGCCTCTTGTCTATATCTTGTGGGTTGACCCGCCTCGCTCGGTGTCGAGGCGGGTACATACCTCTTCAAGCCCCCCCAGTCTAATGTGTATCTTGTCTCACGCGAGCGAGGTAAGATAGATATTAGACTTAATAGTTTGCTCTTTTAATAGGGTTTTGTCTTTTCTTCTTATTACTCATCGGTGCGCGAAATTCTATCCTTTTGGTTGAAAACGAATCGTCCCTGTACGTGGTTGGTTGTTGCTGACATGCGTCAGTGATGGAGACGTGTCAGACTTTTCGTGTGCTCAAGGTGCTACAGTTGCCTTTCATGTCCCCTCACATAGTGTCAGGAACACGTGTCGCGCTCGCGTTGGTCCGTACCTGCGAATGGTGGCGCGTGAACTCTGGCAGCACCTGTATCGTTTCTTTTCGTGTCCCCTCACACAGTGTTAGGGACACGTGTCGCGCTCGCGTTGGCTTACACCTGCGAGTGGGGGCGCGTGAAGTCCGATCAGTACCAAATTTTCTCTCTTCTGGGGCTATAAAAGCAATCCCTTAGAGTTTTTATTCTTCATCTTCTTTGTTGTTTATCCAGAGCTTTGTATTCCGATAGATTTCCGTTGTTCAGAAGCAACTTGTGCCTGACTCTGTAGTATGTCTGATAGCCCAGACAACACAACCTCCCCCAGCAATCGCCGTGTGAAATCGCTAGTAATGTCTACGTTGAAGAAGACCGGCAAGGGGAAGAAGGCTGCTGAGGCCTCATCGGAGGAGGTAGGGAAGACCAAGGCAGTGAAGAAGTGGGATGAGATCCCCTGCAAACTGAGGCAGGCCGATTTTGACAGCCTTATCGCCTCTCAGGGTTTTCTCCCTGAGTATGGCTGCATGCTGCCGGCGGCCGGGCAAACGGCGGCGGACCCGCCCACCGGCTATATATCCCTTTATTGCCATTTTTTCACCCACTGCAACCTTCGTCTCCCGATGACAAGGTTTGTGGGTGCGCTGCTTAAGTTTTATGGGATTCATATATCCCAAGTCCATCCGTTTGGACTCGTGCGCATGACTCACTTTGAGTTCATGTGCAAATATCAGCGCGAGGAGCCCACCCCTCGGCGCTTTCAGTTTTTTTATAAGCCCAAGATCCAAGATTCTTGGTTCTCATTTATTCCTCGCAGTCAGAAGGTCAAATGCTGCACTGTTTCATTCAAGAGCCTTCATGACTGGTCTGAGAGATTTTTCTATATCAGGGCTGGTGTGATCCCCATCCGCATGACCATGCGCGCGATCTCTTCTGCGCCTGCGGATGTGGGTGTCTTCAAGAACCCAACTGGCGCCTGGGTAAAAAAGTTGACTGCCGAACCATCCCCCGCCAAGAACATTTGCGAGGAGGCGCTGGTGGGGGTTGGTATGAGCAGGAGGTAGGCCGACAGCGCGACTAAGCCCGTTATCCAAGTTGACGGCTTGTGTAAGTTAACTCATTGTATTACTTCTGCGCGAATATAATTCGTTTTGCTGATATCATTTGACTTGTTTTGTGCAGTCAGCAAGGAGTATGTCCACGCCGCCTATGATGAGCATATGGAGGGTGGCTCCGTCGCGCTGGGCGCTGGGGAGGTTGGCTTCCCCGATCGCTTCGATGACATGTTCATCCCTGTTGATCTGGGATTTCGCTTTGACAGCGACGCGGCTGGTAAGCCTTTGTACTTATGCTTATGCCTTTATGATACCAGATTTGGCTAACCTCTCTGTTGCGTGCATTGTAGACGCGCTTGAGAACTACGAGCTGGAGCTCGCGGAAGAGGAGGAGGAGGAGGAGGCTGAGGTGCCCCAACTAAAGCGTAAGGCTAAAGGGAAAACTGGCGCAGGGGCCAGTAAGAAACAGAAGAAAGATGATGCCCCTGTTGTTCAGGATCCTCCTACTCAGGCGAAGGGACTTGAGAAAACCCGGGAGTTTACCACCAAGTTTTCCTTGTCTTCCCTGCCTCAAAAAGTGGGCAGACCTCCTGTCCACACGAGGTATGGTGCCGCTACCTCCTCCCTCCGCGCGGCGGAAAAGGGAAGCGGCGTTGCGCCTGCCGTTTCCTCTTCGACAGGTATACTTTGCTTATCCTTTATGGTTCTATGCGCGCGATTCTGATAGAATTACTAATGAATCTTTGCTTACTCAAATGTTTGTAGAGCCGGCGACCTTGGTGGATCAACCTCAGGCGCAACAAGGTGCCGAGGCTGCGCCGGAGGTCGCTTCGAAGTCCCCTGTTTTACCCTCAAAAAAGGGGAGAATGGACTTCATGGCGATGTTTAACTCGCGAACGGCGTTGCGCCAAGGTATGTATTGCGCTTTTATTTTCTAACTTTTATCTTTTTAGATCAAGTCAGAACCATTTCTTTTTGTTGATTTTTTCATAGGAGTCATTGCTGGCGTACAAGCTACTGGCGGCACTGCTGGCGCCGGTGCCAGCGCCGTTGGTTCTGCTCCTGCTCCCGCAAGCGCTGAATCTCCCCTCATCGGGATTACTAAGGAGCAGGAGGCCGTATTACGCGCCGACCTGGCGGCGTCGAGACCTCCCTCACCTCCTCCTGCGCACAGCCCTCCTCGCGAGACTGATTTTGGTTCTTCTAGGTCGCAGGAGAAAAGGCCTGTTTCAGAGGGTGAGGAGGTTCAAGTTGAAGACTCCGACAGTGGCCGCGCCAGCCCTGCAGCGCCACGAGATTTCGCGGCGCAGTCTTCTCGTGGGGCCGGCGCTAACTTTTCTGCTTCATCCCCGCAGGTATTGGTTCGTTTTTGCTCCGCTGCGCGGACTTCCATATTAGTGTTTTGATGACTTAGATCATTACTTTGTGTTTGCAGGAAGCCGATCACATTTACCGCCCGAGATGGAATATTACTGAGGACAGCACATTTCAGTCCATGGGTGTGTGTGCGGACTTCTGGGCTCATTCTGTGCCTCCAGCTGAAAGGAGGTTTCAGGAGGACCGCGCTCGCGATGACTTGCTCAACGATCATCTGTTTGCTGGGTCGGCCTTCTTTGCTGCCTCCCAAGAGCTTCGCTATGATTACGTAAAGGTACGTGATGCTCTTGCATAAGCCAAGCAAGAGGCTAAAGTGTCTGCTTGGCATCTTTCTGATGCTCGAGAGAGAGCTGAGAAACTCCAAGCAGAGCTCAGCGAGAACAGAGCAAGTGCCAACACCGCCTTCGTGAAGCGCGGGCATGAGCTACAGGCTGACGGGAAAAGCTACAGGCGGCCGAGGCGGACGCGGCCAAGTACGCGCGTAGAGTGCGCGACTTGGAGCTGGACGCGGAAGCGCGTGACCAAGCTCTTGTCCAGTCTATAACTGACAAATCATCATTGGAGAGTGAGGTTGCGCGCCTGAAGAAGGAGCTGGCGGCCGCGCGGGCCGAAAAAGATGAAGCCTTGGCGACGGCAGCGTCTAGCCAGGAAGCACTCGATGTTGCGCGAGCGGAAAAGGAAGAAGCCTTGGCGGCAGCAGCGTTCGACAAAGAGGAGCTGAAACAGACCAAGGAAACTGTTGAGTTGTTAAACTCTCAGATTCCTGCCCTCGAGACGACTGTTTCTTCTCTCGCGCAGGATCGCCAATGGCTAGTCTCACAGGGTATGACTCGTTGCGCTTATGCGATGAAATACTCAGACGAGTTTCAGGCCCTTGTGATGGATTGCAACGCTGCCTCGCGCTTGGTGGGTCGAGCTGAAGGGTTCAAGGATGGTTGTGAATATAGCGCACTGAAGAAGAACTCATCCGACTACCCTTACCAGCTCGACGTTGTCTTCGCGGATATGGCCCAGATGGGGGAGAAGTATTTGAATACTCCCATTCCTATCCTTGCGCAGGTATTTTAACTTTAATGAGATTACTTTGATTTATTTTCCAAGTCTTTTTGTACTCATATTTTTCCTTATGATTTCCAGATATCCGCGCTTGCTGACCAGCCCGATCTCGGCGCGCTAAAGAAATTACTTGACGAGTGCGAAGGGGCTGGTGGCGGCGATGATGGCGCGGGGAACGCTGACTCGGCTAGCGGCTCTGGCGTGGCCAAAGGATCCGCTCCTGACACTATTGTGATAGAAGACTCCATTCAGGACGAACAACTTGACTATGGTCAGTTTGGAGATGACGAGGAGCGGGCTGCGCCAGATGCTGAGGGCGGTGATGAGGACGATGAAGAGGCTGACGTCGATGTGGAGAATTGAGAAGCCCTTCATGTATTTTTTTTTTTTATATTTGTAGTTTGTATCTCATCATCTTGTAAACTTGTAAATTTCAATGCTTTGGAATGAAATTTTGTTTTTCCCTTATTTGCATTTTGCGCATTCTCCATTCATCTCTTTATGTTGCATGTTTGCTTGTTGAATATAAGATATGCTTGCACGTTGAAATAAGAACAAGGTTGTAAGGAAATTATTATACTTAATCCTTGTCATATTGTAAGTGATTTTGCCATATCTTGATTATGTTGACACGTGCTTTGGCGTTTCATTATTCCTCTTTTACGCGACGTTATCGCGCATTTATTATAGGGAATTATGAGTTTTTTAGCCTTTACGTGTCAGTATGTGTTACTCAGATATCCATTACAATTTCTTGCGCGACCTTGACCTGAGACCTTAACAACTATGTTTTGGCATTTGCTTTGCCTTAGTTGTGCTTAGGTATTTTTATGGTCAGGTTGCGCAGCATGTAGGATGGATGTTGTGAGTGATTTGAGCTAAGGCTCACATTATTGGGCTAAGGCCCTGAGCTAAGGCTCATATTATTGGGCTAAGGCCCTGACGTTTTAGAGTTAAGACTCGTTAACGCGTTTGAGCTTGAAGCTCGCGCATGTATGTTTTACTTCGTTTTATTTTTGTTTTGATGTCAATACAATGTTGTCATATTGCTCAAAATTAATAAAGGGAAGTGTGAAACATGTATGCAAAAGGTAGTAGAATCCACATTAAGAGAAGATAGCGCGTATCATTATTCATAATGGCTTAAAAAGCCTTGATTACAAACTTGACATTTTTTACATGAAACATTTTCTAAGCTGTGCCGCGTTCCATGCGCGCGGGATCTTCTTTCCATTCAAATCTTTTAAAGTGTATGCGCCTTTTTCCCAATTCTTCCGAGACTTGATAAGGTCCCTCCCAATTGGGGGACATTTTTCCCGGGAGTTTCGCGCGGCTAGCTTCATTGTTTCGAAGGACAAAATCATTTTTCTTGAAGTGGCATTCTTTCACGCGCTGATTGTAATATTTTTCCAGTTTTTTCTTGTATTTGGCTTCACTGATGATAGCCGCCTCTCTGCGCCCTTCAAGCAAGTTGAGATCCAACCTCCTTTCGCGCTCGTTATCAATCTTGTTCATCATGAGCACTCTATGGGAAGGGCATCCAATTTCTGCTGGAATCATTGCCTCCGTTCCATAGGTTAGGCTGAACGGGGATTCGCCATTGCTGGTTTTGCTTAATGTCCTGTGCGCCCACAGGACATTAGGTAGCTCGTCGACCCAAGAATGGGATTCTCCCTCCAACCTTTTCTTCAGCCCATTTAGCAAGCTTTGGTTCGCGCGCTCCACTTGGCCATTCCCCTGAGGGTGGTATACTGAAGTGAAAATTTGGTTGATGCGCAATTCCTTGAGCCAGCTGGATATCTTCTTGTCAGTGAATTGTTTGCCATTGTCGCTCACAATTTCCATGGGAAAGCCAAAACGGCATATGATGTGGCTCCAAATAAACTGCTTCATCGCCTCGGCTGTGATTTTTGCTAGTGGCTTGGCTTCGACCCATTTTGTGAAATAGTCTACTGCCACTACCAAAAATTTTACTCGCCCTTGCGCTTGCGGTAGGGGACCCACAATATCGATTGCCCATTTGTGGAAGGGCCATGTGGAGGTCACCGGAATCAAGTTGTTCTTTGGCCGCATGGTGTTTGGCGCATAGCTCTGACACGCTTTGCATTTTTGGATCTCTTTTAAAGCGTCCAAGTACATGCCTGGCCAATAGTAACCTGCGTTCATTGCCTTGGCAACCACCATG
The DNA here is from genome assembly GCF_021521415.1 of Bidens hawaiensis. NCBI lineage: Eukaryota > Viridiplantae > Streptophyta > Magnoliopsida > Asterales > Asteraceae > Bidens > Bidens hawaiensis. The sequence goes on along the minus strand of NW_027496389.1, from coordinate 85,918 downwards.
CGCGGGCCAGCATGTATTCCACAGATTCCTTCGTGTATCTCTCTGATCACATAGCTTGCTTCCTCAGCATCTAGGCATTTCATGAGCGGTCCAAGATAAGAGCGTCGATATAATGTACCATCAAGCAGTTCATAGTTCTGCGACTTGTGCCTTATCTTCCTTGCATGTGCGCGATTGTCTGGTACCTTTCCCTCCTTCAAGAATTCCATTATTGGAGTTATCCATGATGAAGGGGTTGTATGAGTTACAAGGACAGACTTCGCTACCACCGACGGGTTGCTCATTACTTCTACCCTGACATCTTTGCCAAAGTGATCGAAACTGGTTGATACCATCTTACTCAGCGCGTCGGCAGATTTGTTTTCACTGCGCGGAATATGAATGATTCTGAAGCAGTCAAATTGCTCGATGAGTTTTTTCGCCAGCTCTAGATACAGAGGCATGGTGTTCTCCTTGGCATCATAAAGGCCATTGACCTGTGCTGCTACCAAGTATGAATCAACATGGGCCTCTAGCTTTTTAACTCCGAATTTGTGCGCGATGCGCAGGCCATCCAGCAGAGCTTCATACTCAGCTTCATTGTTGGTGCTCTTGAAGTCCAACCTGATGGCGTAAGTATATTCATGATTCTCTGGATCCACCAGTTTGAGGCCTGCGCCGGACCCTTCGTTGTTTGAAGCTCCGTCAGTGAATAATCTCCAAACATTTTCTTCATCATTGGCTCGCGGAGGGTCTACCTCGCGCTGAGCCTCTTCAATTTTTCCTTCTGGAATTTCCGCGATGAAATCAGCTAAGACTTGTCCCTTTATTGCTGGGCGGGGCTTATAGGCGATCGTGTGTTCTCCTAATTCCAGCGCCCATTTTGTCAGCCTTCCCGAGAGCGCGGGGCGCCGCAAGACTTGCTGGATGTTGTAACCCGTTAGAACTTCAATAGGATGACCATTGAAATATCTATGAAGCTTGCGCGACGCGTGTGTTAGTGATAAAACTAACTTTTCCATGATGGAGTAGCTCGTCTCAGGATCTGTCAGCACCCGACTCACATAGTATATTGGCGTTTGGATTCCCTTACGATCCACCAACAATACTGCGCCGATGGCGCGCTCTCCTGCTGATAGGTACAATGTCAAAGTTTCACCAGGAAGTGGAGCTGTGAGCGCGGGCAGATTTATCAAACATTCTTTAATCTCACTGAAAGCTTGCTCGGCCTCAGGAGTCCACTTGAATTGGCTTTTCTTTAGGCAGTTTTTCAATGTATTAACGAATGGGGTAGATTTGCTTGCATGGTTCGCTAGGAACCTATTGATTGATACTAATCTCCCATTCAACTTTTGGACTTCTTTCATGGTGGATGGCGAGGGCATGTCAAGGATGGCCTCCACCTTTTCTGGGTTCACCTTGAAACCATCCTTGGTGACCATTACACCTAGAAATTTTCCCTCTTGTACGCCGAAAGCGCATTTGCTCGGATTGAGCTTCATGTTAACTTCCATTAGGCGCCCAAGGGTTTCTTCGATGTCTTTGAGCATTTGTTTTTCCTCCCTGCTTTTGATCACCAAATCATCCACGTAGACTTCTAGGTTTCTTCCAATTTGCTCGCTGAAAACGGCATCCATAAGTCTTTGGTAGGTGGCTCCCGCATTCTTCAAACCAAAGGGCATTTTTGTGTAACAAAAAACTCCCTTGTCGGTTCTGAAGGCAGTCTTGTCCTCGTCTTGTGGTGCCATTTGAATCTGGTGATAGCCCTTGTAGGCATCCAGGAAACATTTGAGCTTGAATGGCGCCACGGAGTCCACCTTTGCGTCGATGTTTGGGAGGGGGTAACAATCTTTTGGGCATGCTTTGTTGAGGTCCTTGAAGTCAATGCACATCCTCCACGACCCGTTACTTTTCTTTACCATCACAGGATTGGCTACCCATGTCTGGTATCGTATCGGGCGGATGATGTTTGCGCGCAGTAGATCCTCAACCTGCTCATTCATGGCCTTCGCCTTCTCATCCCCCATAACTCTCTTCTTTTGAGCAATTGGCTCTACAGACTTGAACGTGTTGAGAGAATGTTGCGCCAGGTCTCGCGGAACCCCTGTCATATCAGAGTGTTGCCACGCGAAGACCGACATATATGCTGTGAGCAATCTTTTCATTCTCAACCTCGTGTCGTCTGATATCGCAGCGCCAATTGTGATTGTTTGCTCCGGGAATTTTGGGTTGAGAATCCATTCCTCTGGCGCGTTGTCTGCCATTGGAAGTTTCATTCTCCTTTCCCGCGGAGTACTTGCCACTGCACACAAATGATCTCGGTATACAAAAGTTACACCTGTTGGTGTTGGAAACCCCAACGCGCCGTGCGCTGGCGACGGTATGGCGTTGAATTGGGCAATCGTTCCCCTACCCAAGATCATATTGTGGCATGAAGTGGTGGGTAAGACCAAGAAGTTGACAACTTCGGCTCGCTTGTGTTTCTCATCCTCCATGGTTAGTTCAAATTGTATTTGACCTAGGGGATGAATGATTTCATTTGAAACACCAGAGATTGGTGCATTCACAATTTCAAGCCTTGCTTGGTCTGCCGGATCAAGTTTTCTGAAACATTGCTCATACATGATGTCTGATTCGCTGCCAGTGTCCACCAGGACTTTTGACACTTCATAATGAGCAATATGTGTAGTGATGACAAGAGGACTGCTGATAGAAGGGCCCCCCCTGATTCTTGGGATGATTACTTGTTGCTCGCGCCAATCTCCTTGGATTTGCGCGCTTCTCTTTCTTGATCTTTGCCCTTGCCTTCCTCCCTCGGCTACACAGATTCTTTTGAACTTTTTGTTGGCAGAGGCTCCTTCTGGTTGTTCATTTTCTGGTCTTGGGTTTTTCACCAGGTGGGCCAGCTTGCCTGATTTCACATCTTTTTCAATTGCATCCTTCAAGTGATGGCATGCATCAGTGTTGTGTCCTGTGGACTTGTGAAACTCACAGTACTTGCCACTGTTTGATGGTCCCTTGTAGTGTAGTGGCTTGGGGCTTTTGAACTGGACATTCTCAGTGCTCAACACTTGTGAAGGCGTTTTAGTGAGGGGAGTCCATATTCTTGGCAGAGGTCTGTTAGGATCTCTGCCGCCTTCCCTCTTATCACCTTCTCCGCGATTACGAATGTCTTTTTGGGGCTGAGGTGAGCTTGGTTGCGCCTGCTTTTCTGCGGGAGAAAAACTGGTTGGTTGCAACCTGGACCATACAGTGTTCTGTTTGCCCCTTCTTTCGTTGCTGCGCGGTGCCTCTGCTTGATGCCCTCTTTCTCTCGCTCTATCTTGGGCAATTTGCTTTTCATTTCTCGCGAAGACTCGCGATGCTTCCATTAGCTTGGCCCAAGTGGTTGGCATGCCATCTCTGCTTACGAGAGCTCGGCGGAGTTGATCACTGCGCGCGCCTTGTATAAAGGCCACGCGCAATAGTTGCTCAGTGATACCTCCGATTGCCAGAGACTCCTGATTGAAACGAGTTATGTAGTCTTCAATCGTTTCATCATTCCTGCGCACGCAGTGCATGATGTCATCAGGGTCGCGCGTGTGTCTGCGCTGTTGTACGAAGTGAGCTTGGAACTTTTCCAATAGTTCCTCGAACCCATCGATTTGCCCAGTAGGCAAGCTTTCGAACCAGACACGCGCCGCGCCCGTGAGGCAGCGAGCAAACATGTGACACCATGTTGGCATCGTCCAGCTTTCTAGGTTTCCAGTGTTGTAAAAACCTTGTAAGAAATCGTCTGGATCTGTTGTGCCGTCATATTTGCCCAAACCACTTGGCATCTTGGTTTTGTGCTGAATGGGGGCCTTCGCGATGCGCTCAGTGAATTTTGAATGTTTCACCAAGATGGCTGGCCTGTACGGTGTGGTGACGTCCATTTGCCCTCTCACTGGTGGGCTGTATGGTGTGTACAGATCCAGATCGGCTTTGGCTCCAGGCGCCATGTTCACGTGCGCGCGGAGCTGTGAGCCTCCTGCATGAGTATCTCGCGTCTTCCTCATGCTGTGCACTTCTTCATCACTAAACTCAGCGTGTTCAGTGTGAAGAGAGTGACCCTCTTCCGGCGCGCGCGCCCTTTTTGTTCCTTGAATGGTTTGCTTGTCAAACGCTAGCCTTTGTGTTAAGTCGGCTAACTTTTTCTGTTTGACCATCTCATTGTACTTGTCCATTAGACGTCGTTGCTCGTTTATGAGCCATTCTTTAGGGTCATTGGTTTCATCTTCTGGACCCATTGGTCCTTTTTGTTTCGCGCCGGTAAGATTTTGGAACGTGAGATCGTCTGGAGGAGTTTCAGTCTGGCCATGAGGAGTTGTGATGAAGGGATGGTTACTGGTGGTGCGCGTAGAATCACGCGGCACCCTCAGAAACTACTGTCCCTCATTAACATCCTCACGCTAAATATCCTCCAGAACTTGATCGCTGTTACGAACACCAGAAACCATGGTGAAAAAAAAATTTTTTTTTTATAGAACTGATGAGATTTTGTTGCCGTTGTAACAGGTGATGGCGCCAATGAAGAACCGTGGATCGACTCACTGGTAGACGATCTACTTTCCTCGGGTGTGATTATGTTATTTCACCGACGGTTCTCTGGAATCTGGATTCTTCCACCTACAAAATGAACAGCACCGTAAACTTACCCCTCAGAAAGGGACAGAGGGGTCCTTTTTTGGGGTAACCCTCCGGTGTGAGAATAAGAGTTTGTAGGAGAAGATAATAATCTGAGAGTAAGGAAATTGGAGTGTATTGCTTAATATAGCTGAATACTGTGTAATAGGGCGTACCTCTCCTTGTGGAGTTGATGTGGTATTTATAGTGTTAGGGTTTCCAATGATTGGGCTCAGACCCAATTAGGGCCTTGTTGGCCTCCTCCTATTGCTTCGCGCCACGTGTCCTTGGGACACCTGGTGCTTTTTCATTGATTAATTGCACATGGGTTTTGCTGAGTTGTCCACCTTTCATTGGCAGCTGTTAACATCAGCATATTCTTATTCCTTAAAAAGATACCTTCTGGAAGGTTGTCTGACGTGCACAATCAAGGTTGCCCTAATCCTGATTTGGATAAGGACGAGGTTGATTATGTGCATGTGTGATATGCGCCTATCCTGAGGATGCGCGAGGTCTTCTCTTTATTCTCACGCGCAGATGTTTCATGCGCAGATGTGATATGCACAAGCATGTGATATGCGCCACGCGCAGATGCGCCACGCGCAGATGTGATATGCGCCACGCGCGGATGCGCCACGCGCAGATGTGATATGCGTGAGCATATATGGTGCGTGAGCATGTGATACGCGTGAGCATATGTGATGCGTGAGCATATGTGATGCATGAGCATGTGATATGCATGAGCATATGTGATATGCGCCATGCGCATAGGTTTTGGCTTTGTGCCTTCATAATGTCTTGATTTCAAGCCTCTTGTCTATATCTTGTGGGTTGACCCGCCTCGCTCGGTGTCGAGGCAGGTACATACCTCTTCATATTTTAAACGAATAAAATATATTTAATTATTAATTAGTTTATACTAGAAGGTTTATTTTTTGTACTATATATATGTTATTTATATATGCAGCATGTTGCATGACTGCATGTATGTACGTATATATTAATTTGATTATATGTTGAAGGTCCTGGATGTTCTTCACTTGGTTTTGGGGCATTCATGGAAACCGGGCCATTTCAAATCGGTGAAGATGGACTTCTTGTCTTGAATCAACACTCTTGGAATTTAGGTATAATCTTACTAATTTATTAAATCAACACAATTTTGTCACATGTCCTTCTACTAGGGTGTCCACCTAGGCCTCCATGTCATCTCATTTCTTTTCTAAAACTCTTTAATATGCTGTCATGTGTCATTTCACAAACTATTTAAACCTTAGAAATTTCCACCATCATTTTAATTTCTCTCTCTCTCTCTCTCTCTCTCTCTCTCGGCTTAATTACTAACTCCACCATCTTCTATATTCCGGTAATTTAGATTGAGATTAATCGTTTTCCGGTAATGGCCAACAATGTTATTTAATTTTTCCGGCAAGGTAATATCTTTTTCCGGTAAGGTTTTCCAATATGGTTTTATATTTATTTTAATTGTTATATGATTTTGTAATAATCTCTTTAGGTTGTATATCAAAATCCAAGATTGAATTGATATTTTGAAGTTATTACGGTTTTCCGGTAAGATTTTTGTTTTCCGTTTTTGTTTGTATTTAATCTCTCTCTCTCTCTCTCTCTCTAACTCCGCCATCCACCATCTTCTATATTCCGGTAATGTAGATCGAGATTAATCGTTTTCCGGTAAGGTTATATATTATACTTTAATGGCCAACAATGTTATATGATTTTTCGGCAATGTTATATCTTTTTCCGGCAACATCATATTTACTTCCGGTTATTGTAGATCTAATCTTTTTATCTTTATTTTCATTGTCAACTGATTTTTTTTAAATCGGTTTAGGTTCTAAATCAAAAACGGGCGATTAAGCTAATATTTCTCCGTATTTACGTTTTTTCGGTAAGTTTTTCGATTCATGTGTTATACCTATAACAATGGTTGTTTTATATTTATTTGAAGTTTTATATTTTCCTGTATTTTTCTTTTACATGTTATTCTTCTAGGTTCCAAATAAAAAGTTTCATCCATGGACATTATCATTATTCTTTTTCCGGTAAGGCCAATAATAAATTGTAAGTCAGTGGTTTAACATTCCATAACATATAGCATTACTGTGATTACTTTTTTTTATTTCTAAAACGATTACAATTTCGAAATTTAAATTCCAAATTTAAGTTAATTTTGAAATTTGTAAATGGTAAGTCAATATTCCAAAACGTTTAAACTTACCATCATTACAATTTATTATTTTCTAAAACGATTTGATTTAAAAAGTTTAAATTTTCAAATTTAAATTAAAGTTGATTTTTTTATTTAATTGCTGGTCAAACGTTTAAGTTGGTAAGTTAAACGATTTGATTTAAAAAGTTTAAATTTCCAAATTTAAATTAAAGTTGATTTTTTAATTTAATTGTTGGTCAAACGTTTAAGTTGGTAAGTTACACGATTTGATTAAAAAGTTTAAATTTCCAAATTTAAATTAAAGTTGATTTTTTTATTTAATTGTTGGTCAAACGTTTAAGTTGGTCAAACATTTTTAAATTGTCTGGTCAAATATTAAAGTTCAATTTAACTTTAAGTTGAACTTTTTAAATGGCTTATTAAACAAACATTCATAATGTCTAAAATTACCATCACTAAAATATATTATTTCTAAAACGATGTAATTTAAAATTTATAAATTTTTAAATTTAAATTAAAGTTGAATTTTATGAATTACTGGGTAAATATTTCATAACATGTAACATTACCACGATTAAAATTTATTATTTGTAAAATGAATATTAATATTTAATTTTCTCATTTCAGGTTATATTCCCAACTTGATATAGCTAATTTCATGGGTTAAAGATTTGTTGATAAGAAATCTTATTTTTGTTTAATATTGATGTATATTTTTGTTATTATTCATGTATTTTATTTTTCACAATTCATGTAATTTATTTGATTTTCATATAATCAATCATATATAGTTGTTGGTTTTGTCCATTTAATATATTTTAATCAGAACCGATGTATTAAAGAAAAATTTTATTTTTGTATCTTATATTTATCTATTTATTAATGATAATCTCTATAATTTATAATAATTATTATAATTTTAGTAATTTTGTTATTATTAATTTATTACATTTTCTAATTAATTATTACATCTTATTTTGACAGAAATAATAACCTTTACTCCTTACCATTTTTATATTTCAATATATTTGACTTAAAACATTATTATTTTATTATATTGTAAGATACATTATATTTTCTAACATTTACACATTTCCATCTTTTTTGTTTGACCAATGTATATGAGACATAAATGTCACAATTAATGCTAATATGTGTCATCATTTAGTTATGGAAACTGTAACAATTAATGCACTATAAAATTTCAAAATATTATTTGAATTTGAATCCTAAAAAAATATATTACAGTTGGTTTTGTAAAATTTTTGTTTCCATTGTCAATATTTATTGTTTATTAGTTTTCAATCTTCACAATTTCCCTATCTTATATGTTGACTGTAAGGCCTCGAACCCGGTGACCCTACTTTAGCGTCGGATTTACTCATAAACACAGTTCTTCAAATCAGAGTTTATTAAAACTTTTCGCGGAATATAAAACATCAATCATTTGTTACAAAATATTAAATCTTTTCTTTGATACCATAACACAAAACTTTATATTTAAAACATCTTTACTTCTTTCTTCAGATGCCAGCCGTTCAATCCATGCCGTGTGTCATCCTCATGCTAACTCTATAATCAGCTCACCTGCGTGCATACTAAAAGTCAGCTACGCTGAGTGAGTTCTAGTTAATCGAACGCCATACAATACATACACATACATACATATCTGTAGATACATATCCATACTTCACTAGTTACCCTTCTGTTCTACATACATACTTGCTACCATACATACATACATATCTACAATCACTAACCTCAGTCTACCGAGAGTACGTTCATAGTTCACCGTCTATACCTGTACTCAAGGTCGTGAACACGTACAAGGTTCGCAGTCCTTACCTATGTTCACCATTTATGGTACGTACAAGGATCGCGGTCCTTCCCTATACCATAGTACATCCACAACACGTACAAGGTTCACAGTCCTTCCCTATGTTGCAACCTAATTCATAGCACGTACGAGGTTCGCAGTCCTCCCCTATGCTACAAAATCAGCACGTATAAGGTTCACAGTCCTTTCCTATGCTGAAATACATCCACAGCACGTACAAGGTTCGCAGTCCTTCCCTATGTTGCAACCTAATTCATAGCACGTACGAGGTTCGCAGTCCTCCCCTATGCTACAAAATCAGCACGTATAAAGTTCACAGTCCTTTCCTATGCTGAAATAAATCCACAACACGTACAAGGTTCGCAGTCCTTCCCTATGTTGCAACCTAATTCATAGCACGTACGAGGTTCGCAGTCCTCCCCTATGCTACAAATACAGCACGTATAAGGTTCACAGTCCTTTCCTATGCTGACGCCTATCTACATTACGTATAAGGTTCGCAGTCCTTATCTACGTTTACATATATCATCTACTTCACGTATAAGGCTCGCAGTCCTTAACTACGCCATTACCAGCCGAGTCTATGTCCGACAGAAGCTAGAGGGATTTGCCATCCTAACTTACTATGTCGAACGTAGAACTCACATGCCATTCGTGTACCTATATACACATACTTACATTATAACATAAGAACACTCTAGGCATTCTTTACCTCATTCATTTAACAACCATACCCCTTGTCGTTACGTGCAATATCCGAAGATCGTTCACGCCCCGACAAGTATTCATTTGAAATATTCATACATCTTCGATATATAATATTCGTACCTTTATTTTTAACCTGACAGTACGCGCAATATCCGAAGATCGTTCGCGTACCGACAAACAATCATTCATATCTATCACACATATCACATATGACATACACTTATCACTTAGGATAAATGTATTAACAACACATCGAGTATGCACACAGCCCCGAAAACATAACAAGGAATGGGGCTAGAAACTCACCTGAACAAGGTTACGTTCACCGTTGATCGTAATCCCTTTCTTCAGCTGTGCACGGCTGACTGTATAACAAGTACATGTATCAAACAACTATCACTACTCATATCATCTTTCCAGTCTTAACTACTACCCATAACGAACGGGGGTCCGGGGGCAGCGCCCCTGGCAGCGGGGTCTAGGGGCGGCATCCCCTAGCAGGGTCCAAGGGGCAGAGCCCCTGGCTGGGGTCGAGCTGCCAGGTCAGCTTGGAAAAATTTTATTTCCATTAACTGTCTTAACACATTTTTCATTAGATTTTTAATTTATTTTCTAATCGAACTTGACTTTAGGCGAAGTTAACCCTCGGGCGAACATAGCTCTAGGCGAAGTTAACCTTAGGCGAACTTAGCTTTAGGCGAAGTTACCAGCTAGGCGAACTTAGCTTTACAGCGAAGTTGCCATCAGGCGAACTTGGCTTCAGGCGAAGTTGTCATCAGGCGAACTTGGCCTCAGGCGAAGTTACCAGTTAGGCGAACTTAACTTTACAGCGAAGTTGCCATCAGGCGAACTTAGCTTGCAGGCGAAGTTCATCAGGCGAACTTAGCTTGCAGGCGAAGTTCATCGCTTTGAAGGCGAAGTTGCCCAGTTGCAGGCGAAGTTGTCCAGATCAGCCGCTGTTCGGTTTCTGTCCAGCATTTTGAGCGATTTTAACACCCTTGCTATGGTTCAATATCACCCACTACGCTTCCCGACCATTTTCGGTCGCTTATACACTAAAAAGCTTGGATCTTTAAACTTCAAAGATCAAGAATCATACCTTTTTGAGCTTGTTTGGATCTCGTTTAACTTGTTAACACACTAATCGCTCTCTCTCTCTCTCTCTCTCGGATCTGCCCGTTCCTCTCCTCGGCCCGGCGGCGGTGTTGATGGTGTGTGTGTTTTTGGAGTGTGTGTGTGTGTGTAGAAAGTAAGGAAATGAAGATATTTTGGGTTTAGGGGATATTTATATCCCTGAAATCCCATGGACCTAAGGCCCATTCTCATTTAACCCGTCTCCATTAATCCAACACTAGCCCGACTCATACCAACTCCTACTCTATTATTTATTTCCCGAACCCGAATCAACTTTCCCTCTATTATTAAGTAATATAATTAATATCATTTTGGAAATTTCGGGATGTTACATTGACCAATTTATAATTAGACATAGATATCACAATTAATGATAATGGGTTTTTAACAAAATTGAATGCATATTTCTTTGACTGTAATAAAATAATATTAATTATGGATCTACTAAAAAAGTAATAATTTCAAGATTACATTATGCCATGATTTTTGTAATATTTTTTGTATTTAGGATCTTTGACTATAACAAATTTCTTTAACAATTTTGGTAAACCGATTTATAACTTAAATAACAATTTATTATATTCTAATTTAATCAAATCATATAATAAAGTTTAAAGTCATTATTTATAATTATTACTTTTTATGTGTATTCAAATTAATAATTCGAATTTCAAATAAATAAGTTGAGTATAATTTATTTATTTATTTTTGGAATTGACTATAATGTGGGTCGGTGTTTTCTAAAATTATTAAAGTTAATACCTTTCTTTAATATTGTTGACCGACCATTTAATATATTCTAATTTAATTCATTTTCCTAATATATACTCAACATAAAATGTCAATATCTTAAATGCATGTTTATTATATTTTATGTTTGTACGGGATATTCATATACGTTCGTAAGTAATGTCTTTAATAATATTCTCATTTTAATATAACAATTAATTTCCACGTTTTTAATATATTTTTTATTAAAATACATGTATATATGGTATATATATTTTTGTATCATATTTTTTCACCTTTAAATATTTTCAAAGTCAACATAAATTTTTTTAATCTTTCCAAAGTTATTTAAAAATTCATTTATTGTAAATCGTTTTTATGTTTTGCAAGTTTAATAAAATATTAATGTCTTGTAAATCGTTTTTATGTTTTGCAAGTTTAACAAAATATTAATGTCATTGATTTAAAAGTTTGTTGCAAGATTTGTCAAAACTCAAAAAAAAATCATAACTTTTTGAAGTTGACTAATTCCAATTTTTTTATATTTTGTAACTATTTTGAAAATATTTCAAAACGGGTTGCTTTAAATGAATATCAAATTTGTTATGTATAAAATTACGGCCAAAAAAGATTTTTATTGATATATGTTTTTGGTTTAATGGTTTAAGTTAGAAAGATGTTTTATGTTGTCGTTTTACTTTGTTTGTTGTTGTATGTTATTTTGTTTTAATAAAAACAACTTTATAAATGTTTAAATGTTACTAATTATTAAATATATTTAATATTGATGCTAATGTTTTATTATATTTTCATGTGGTGAAGCAAAATGAGTTTATTTTGGTAGAATGTTTAAAGAAGTTGATGGCGGTTTAATATGAAAGTACATGTTTATGTCTTTTGTTGATGTTTTTTGGTTGTTCGATGTACATTAACTTATTGTAACTTTTGACTTTTAAGATCTAGACAATGTAAATGGTTAACGTTTGGTCAGAAAATTTAAAGAAGTATTGTGTTGCTTGAATTTGTTGTTTAAATTTATTATGTTTGTTATGTTCAAATTAACTTCCTGTAATTTGAAAATTTTAATATTAAGACAATGTAAATCTATTACTTTTTGGTTGGTATGGTGATGTGTTTAGTGACAATGTAAATCTATTAAGTTTTAATAGTTAAAGAAACATTATGTTTGTTTAAATTGATGTTTAAGTTAATTATGTTTAGTGACAGTTTATTCCACCCGCGTGTCACGCGGGTATATACCCTAGTTTATACACTAATAAACTACAGTATAATAAGTTTTTCTTGTATAAATAAATCTTATTATACTTAACTCATTTAATTTTGATTGGCAGAATCCAACATGTTATATGTCGAATCACCCATCGGGGTTGGTTTCTCTTACTCGAAAACAGATGAAGACTACATAGATTGGAACGACACGAAAACAAGTTTAATTATTATACATTAAGTACAAGATATATGTTGCATTCAAACAATTATTTCTATTCATCGGTGAATGCACATGCATGCTCACTATTGAATAAGAACATGTTTTGGGTTGAGTTTGAAAAATGCTTATTAGCTTTTTTTAAAAATCATTTTGAAAAGTCATGATTTATGGTTTTTATAAAACTGTCTTTTAACCATTTCATAACGTTAAAATAAAAATGATTTTCGAGATTGCCAAGCACATTTTAAGTTATTGACTTTTTAAAAACACCAATAAGCCAATAAACATTTTTCAAACTCAATCCCACACATGCTCTAAGTAAAATACAATTTAACATTTTGTGTAAGTTTTTGAACTTACAAAATACCATTTTGCCTTTTTGTACTGAATTGAGATCATTGTCAAATTAAAATATTTCTATGATACTCTCAAGTAATTGAATAACTTGAAAAAAAGTCAAATTTAGACCAAGTATTTTTCTTCCATAGTTAGAGAACATAATGAACTAAGTTTAAGTTAACGGTTATACCGTGTGGCTATTATTCGGTTACATCATTAACCGATTATAAACGTTGACACTTATCTGGTTATATTAACAAAAAAAGAAATTCCTCTCTTGACAATAACTCAATTATTGTTGATTGTCCAACTTGCCGTCCCCTAAAACAGTCGAATGTGTTGGTTCTTGGATTTACAAAAAAAGCGTTTACTCCATACCTGCTGATTTGTATCGATGTATACAATAACTTATCTCTTGTCTTATTATATCATGCGTATCTAAATGATTTGATTACATTAAAGTTTCTAACATGTTAACGGTTTTGAAAATATATTTTTTTTGTGTAATTTAAACTACAATTTAAAAGGTTATGCATAATGTTTTATATTAATAATTTTGGTTTTAAAAAATGACAGCATCTGATAATTTGGTATTCGTCACAAAATGGTTAGAAGAATTCCCGTTATACAAAGACGCACCGTTCTTCTTGGCGGGAGAAAGCTATGCAGGTACATTAATAAAGTGTCAGATATTTATTATTTAATTTGATTTATTAAATTAAACAAATGTTTTTGCAGGCCATTACATTCCACAGCTAGCGGAACTAATATTAGAGCATAACAAGACCCCAAACGTTACTCAAATCAACCTCAAAGCAATTGCTGTAAATATTTTTCAGTTACCTTTTTTTATGTTCGGCATTGTTTACATAATATGATACTCCTTAATAAACAAATGAACAAACGTATTATAACTGTTTTTTGTAGATTGGAAATCCGTTATTAGACATAGACATTAGCGTCCTCGCGGGTGAATATTTATGGTCCATGGCGCGATATCTGACCAGACTTTGATGCTAGAAAAAACTGTATGCAATGACTCAAAGTATCTCCGGGAATATGTTCATTCCGGATGGTCAAGGTTGCAATGATGTCTTCAATCGAGTTGAAAACGAAGTTAGTGACGATGTTCAACCTGATGACCTGCTTCTGCCCAAATGCTTGTTGCCAACAACATCTTCATCTCAGCAATTTAAACCTCGAGGGTTACACTCGAAAGCACATTCATCGGTATGAGCATGCCTCTTATTGTGATCAGGATTTATAATTCTTTTTTTCTTTCTTTTATTGGGAATCAACAATTTAAATGATCTGAGTCAAGCTTGAGTTTGGCTTGTTTAGCTTATATCAAAATATGGGACAAAAATAACTAATATACATTATCTAGTTTTTTTTTGTCAAAAATTAGTTTTATTTAGTAATATATATATATATATATTATATTAAATAAAATTGCTATAATTATATAAACATAAAGGCTTATTTAGGCTCGCAAGCCTTATTAAACTCGTTTTATGAAGATCATGTAGTTCAAGCTTATGTTTAGGCTCAAACATTTCTAAACTTGGCTCAGATCAACCTTTTTAGCAAACCAATATGAGTAATAAGACTCGTTTACACTTATTGAAAATGACGGCTAGTCGACTAGTCACACTTGAATGGGTCTAACGTATTTGGTAATAATTTAACAGATTGACACAATCCTAAGAGCAGGTGACCCGTGTTTGCAATCGAGGATATTTACATATCTCAATAGAAGGGACGTTCAAGATGCACTTTATGCTAACACAACTAATCTTCCCGGACATTGGGATTTTTGTCTTGGGTCTGTGTCCTACCTATGTTCCTTCATGTGATAGAATATACATTATATAATTAGTGACTGACTCACCTTTGTCACACACACTATGATGCAGGCCTCTGGTTTATCAAGAAGAGAATCTTGAAATAAACATAATTCCACTCGTCTCCAATCTCATAAAGGCGGGCCTTCCGATTTGGTTTTACAGGTACACCTTTCATTTTAAAGTAATGAAATCATTGTAGAAACTAGCTATAGAAAAATTACACTATTTAAAACTTCCCGTTTGTTTAAGTTTAAATTTTAACTCACTACAGCATATTTAATTCATTTTTTATATAAATTGCAAATGCGAGTTATATATTAGTTCAACTTCTAATAATAAACCAAGTTGATTTTTTTAACAAATAACAAAATAATCATTGAATTTTTAAAAATATTAATGAATTAGTGCGCGACGTGTGTTATTTGGCACAACATATATTAATCGGCTAGCACAATAGATTGTATCACTTCAGCACAACATATTAGATGATTTTAGATCTCATTAGTGTAGCAAATCAACATGGAACAACAAATCCTTTTCTAGGCGCAGGAGATTTTAGTCCACCATAACGCGAAAACCAAGGAAACCGAAGCAACAAATTTCGTTGTCTAATCGTAGAGCAATGTGGTTAACATTTTTTGAAATTAATAAGCAAACAAGTCAGATAGCTCTTTTCTTGGTTTGATAAAAGATATTTTGTTAATCATATGGATCAAAATGGATATTACTTTCCTTTTAAAAGTACATGAATTTGATGATATATAATGAATTTTCTAATTCGTTTGATATAACCTATTGTTTTTAATTACCTTGTGTAGTGGCGATCAAGATGCAAAAAATCCCACTTACACAAACAAGGTTGATTGTCAATAATATCGCAAAAGAGCTTAAGCTCACAACCCTCACCAAATACAGGACTTGGTACAGCGAGAAACAAGTATGTAAAAAAATATAAAATTTTAAAGTTAATTTATTTGATTGCAAAATTAATTGTAACACACATGTTTTAAATGTTCAATGTTGCGGGTGGGGGCTGGTGGCAGTCGTTTGGGGGACTAAAAGACGGACACAATGTTACATACTTGACATACGCAACAGTACGAGGTGCTGCTCATGAAGTCCCCTTCACTTCTCCTTTACAAGCTCTCACACTCTTTCGTTCTTTCCTTAACGGATCACCTCTCCCTCGCCCCAAATCCTAGAACAGACCCACGTGTTTGCTAAAAATGATGTAAAATAAACTAATAACATTGTTACCAATGTTTTCACTCGCGTCCTAGAGGTTGGGTGATATGATACATTGTTCTCTAAATTGTCTGCATATGAACTTTCTATGTTTTATAGTTGATCTTATATGCTTTTCTATTGATACTGCTTTATATATTACTTAACTCGCAAGAACTTCTATACATGATGGTGTTGTAATGCTAAAAAATGTGAAAATGATCGAGCATTACGTTTGATATATTCTTTTTCATTTTCATATATCATAATACAATTTTGTTTAATTACACTTCCAACTTTAATTGCATTTCTAAGGTTGCACTGGCATGAACGTATTTGTTGAGGATTATGCATCCCCACCTTATATTAGGGTAATATCCTCTACAACTTGTTCACACATCACTAAAAATGTAACATAATCTTGGTAGCATAACATACTAGAGTAATTATTTTCAGTGTCCTCCCACAACACCTCTCTATACCAGGAAAATGTATCATAAACAAGCGTTATAGGCTACCAATGCTGCATTATAGGAAAATGTATCATAACCAAGCACTATAGGCTACTGATGTTGCATTATATATATATTTATATATTGTTAATATCGATCGCTAAAGTTATCATGTAAAAAATAACGTATAAGTGTTATCAACATATCAAAAGACAAGAAGGTATGAATGCTAGCAACATGTTCCTCACGAATGTTTAAAAAGGTAGAAACAATTAGAAATGTAAGAGTGCCTGGATGCCACCTTAAGAAATGTAGATGGATTGATGAAGTGTTCTCAATTTACATTTCATAGTGCCTGGATGCCACCTTAAACATGTACACATTTTGACGACTTCGAACTCATGAAACACATTTCTATGGTTTTGTAACATATGGTAATGTTGTCTATTCCATGATGAATTCAACCACTAAATTGATTGTGTACCCACACGGCCACACCATTTCATGTTTAGTGTCATAACCATTCATGCTCTCACATTTGATAAGACGATACATATTCGATACATTTTGATCACTATGATTAACAATTGATACATAATGGTAACCTCTCTATTTATTCATTCTATGTGTTTACCTGAGTTATGAAACTGATTATGCAAGTTTCTTCACTTGAATATCAAAACTTGATTAATTCGTCTGTTTATTCGAGATTAATCATTCAATCATTGATTCTTAGGCTCGGCTTCCAAGCTCATTTTTCAAGATAGTTTGCAATGCTTTATTTGGCCTCGATCTTAAACGACAAGCTAAAGCATCAAAACCGGCGAAGACCGAAAACCCAAATGAGCTTGTAGTTCTTGTCATCCTTATTGTTTCTATATATACATATATTTTGTATGGGATGGTACTGTGGTAGTGGTGGCAACAACTACATTGGATGAGAATACAATAACAATAGATAGCCCTTAAATGAGTTATAACATCTTATTTATTTGTGAAACACTTTCACCATCAAATCATAATTTGATTTCTCAACCTCCCCTCTCATGCATCAACCATCAACCACCATCGCCACCTATATCAATCGCCTCTTTTCATAAAACAAATATTTGTGTTCATGTTTGTTCGTGTCCGTTTATGCTCATTCATTAAAAATCTAAAAAAACATACAAATCTCAATTGAAAGAGTCCAAACGTTAAAAGATATAATCAACGTAACAAACTCATGTAGATATTAAATCAAAGCAAAATGATTAAAAACCTATGTTATCAATATCGATGCTATAGTGGTTATCGGTCCATCTGTAAAATAGCGGTCGAAATATCGGCCCAAATACCAAAACGTTCCGATATTTGCGGCGCTATTTACCGATATTTATCGATGTCTTTTACCGTTCAATAATAATCAACCGCTATTTGACAACCGGAATATCGGCCCAAAGCCCAATTCCATTTGATTTAACCCTAAGCCCTAACTGATTATTATTGAACGGTAAAAGACATCGACAATCAAATTCCGGTTTCTCTCCAGTCTCCAGCCGTTGCTGATTTTGTGTTTTGACCCATATTTTGTGTTTTGAACTATTGACTTTTATGATTTTAGTATTAAGACTTAAGTATTAATATTAGATAACTTTTTGTGTTATATACTTATATATATATATACACACCGCTATCACATGTCAATAACCGATATCCGCTATTTTTGACATTAACTATATAGTTAAAAACAAAAACTTAAATAAACAATTTGGGTTAAACTTTAAAGAGGGATGAAGCTAGTAAATCACACTTGGCCCATTGATACCATAGATACATCCCACCTAGTCGTCCAACATACAAATACAAATACAAATACAAATACAAATACAAATACAAATACAAATACAAATACAAATACAAATACAAATACAAATAAATAGAAAGAAGGTTACATATTACGCCAGCTTCATTGATTCATTCTAAAAACCTCACCGGCGGCTGGCTCATCACCACCTGCAGACCTTAACCTCAGTAGTCTCTCTTTCTCAGGTACAACAATCAATAATCACACTTCTTTTCTTTCATACCAACAATCAACCCCCTTTTGTGCAGTCAGTCACTCTGATTTTATAGATCTAGGGTTTGGTTTTCAAATTATTATTTAGTTTCAATGTAATAATAATTATATTATCATTTAAGTCGCAATAATCACTTTCATTGTATCAGATTAGACACCGTTCATCCATAAAATTAGGGCTAAATTCTTCCTTTCATCTAGGGTACGACCTGGTTTTGAATCGAGTTGGCTGGCGGTGAATAGTAATATTTTGTTTTGGCCCCCCTAAAACCCTAAGTTTTGTTTTTAGTAGGATCCAGCTTGCTATTCCAAAGGGGGTTGCGGGTTGCCGGTTTATTGCCGCCACTGACTTTATTGTAATATTTTGTTCATCATGCTTGGGTGTATCAGGATGTCGACTCCTGCAAGGAAGAGGTTAATGCGGGATTTCAGGCGGTTGCAGCAAGATCCGCCTGCTGGTATCAGCGGTGCTCCTGTTGATAATAATATTATGCTCTGGAATGCTGTCATATTCGGGTATGTATCATGTATCTTTTGAATATGATGTCTGATATAACTATATATATATATATATGAGGATATAAGATGATTTATTGATTGGTTTTGTTTGTGTTGCAGGCCCGATGACACTCCTTGGGATGGAGGTGAGTATAAATTTCGTCTTTTTGTTACCGAAACTCGCCTGCTTATGTGTAGAATTGTGTGAATTAGTGATTTGTAATGGTTGATCTCAGGTACGTTCAAGCTGACACTTCAGTTTTCGGAAGATTATCCTAATAAGCCGCCAACTGTGCGATTCATTTCTCGAATGTTTCATCCCAACAGTAAGCTTTCATAACCAAATAGACTGTATTACTTTTATTAGTTTTTGCACATAGGTTTGTTTCTGCAAGTGAATTTTATAATTAGTATGATGGTTAAAATGATTATACAAACTGTTATTAAAGTAACGATCACTGCTTATTATAAGTTAGCTTAATGATTGCAAACACTCGTGTGAAGTTTCTTTGTCTTTTCATCTAACAGTTCAAGTTCTACCCTTTTGATTCATTATTATGTGATCCAGATTGACCTTTTTTTTCCATTCACCAGTTTATGCAGATGGAAGCATATGTTTGGACATTCTTCAAAATCAGTGGTCTCCAATTTATGATGTTGCTGCCATTCTTACATCAATTCAGGTGTGTTATCCTGTTTAACTTACTAATTTTTATGATATTATGTATGTTATGTAAAATGTGTTTTAATGATCTTATATATTTACAAGTTGTAACCATTTAGATCCACAAACCAATAACTTTTTCTGATATACTTGCTTCGTTGCGTTGCAGTCGTTGCTTTGTGATCCAAACCCGAACTCACCAGCAAATTCAGAAGCAGCACGGATGTTTAGTGAGAATAAGCGCGAGTACAACAGAAAAGTGCGTGAAATTGTCGAGCAGAGCTGGACAGCCGACTAAGAAAGTCTTGCCATTGTTGGTCTCTGGTATTTATGGTTCTGTTATCATCGATTTGTGTTTTGTTGCTTGCTTATTGGACGAATTTGTACATATAATTTCTGTCTGAATCATGAGGATATTTGTTTTCTGATTGCTATATTATTGGGATTGAACCATTTTGTATCATTTTTTATTACCAAATTGCTATATTATTAAAAGACATGGTGTTAGTAGCAACCGAGACCACAGTTTAGATTGATGAACTAATTCTCATAACCCATATGCACTACAATTATAGGAGGATGTATCATCACCTTAAACTTGAGACTCCCACACCCAATTTCACCTTATGATCGTATTATGTGTTTATCATGTTATATGGAATGATTTTAGCTCTTAACAAATTAGTTACTGTGAAGTCGAATACGAAAATTTGAACGTTTATTATTATTAGTTTATTATATTACTATGGTTCATTCTTATCTCTATAATTACACTAAAAAACACTACAATATAAATATATAGATATTAGTATGAAACCCAATAAACCTAATTTGGCATGTGCGCTCAATACTGGTAGCCAACATATAGATATTAGAAAGAAACCCAATAAACCTAATTTTGACCCGTGCGCTCAATACTTGTAACCCGTAATCTATGTTCAATACTCCCTCATTAAGTGGAAGAAAATTGAAAAGTAAGTCTAAAAAAACCATAAAAGAACAATACTAATAAGAAAAATTGTTTTGATCTCGGTTCTTCCCTTTTAGAACCAGAGTTCCGCAATCTTCTTGTGTGTGCAAAAAGTTCATATTTTTTAATGTCATTGATCTTGTAGTTCTGCATGGGGCACGGTGGAGGACCACATTACTAAAAAACGGGACGTAGGCACGGTAACAGAACTGTTGAATCCCTGAAACTGATGTTCAGGATTCGTTTAGGGGCCTGCTATACATGCGGCACTAACAATCTGATCCACACTGTTTTCAAACGGGCGTATGAGGTTACAAGGTTAGAGCATGTATCATAGCCAGTGTTGTAAAACTCGCTAGTCCTGTAGTAAGGTAAGGATTAACAATTAATCGAAGATTAATCGGATTGGAATTTTTATATGTAATTTTAGTTTTACACACACATATTATATGTAATTTTCAATTATAAATACACACACCTTTATATATAATAAACATTGTTTAGCGTGCGATTTTGTCTGACTAGAGCTGCTTTGATAAACTAGCAAATAACTGCTAATTAGCCAATAATTAATCAAATGACCGTCTACCGACTAGTCTTGACAATTTTTTCCGATTTTTCCAACAATGATCATAACCCCTCATTTGAGGATTCTCTGAACAATTGTTTGAAGGTTTAGGCTTTTGTTATAGCCCTTTTAACAACGTTTGTTTTTTTTCCTCGTAAAAGGGACTTTTAAATTTGAGGGTTGGGTATATGAGTTTGTGGTGGCATACGAGTATCATGTGTCTTCGTTTATCTTTCATCACGTATGAATTAATATTACTTGACCTGAACAGGGGTTGGCCTTGTTCAATGCGGTGAGTGATCTATCGATGAATGTCTCGTCGTTGATCCCTTGATGAAATCATCATATGGTAAGAGCCACAATTTTTCTTCATTAATCCATTGCTACAAAATCTGTAGGTGATCCCTCCACGAATTTCGTTGGTAATACATTACCGCATCATATATTTCGTTATAGTATTACCTATGGTTCCGTTCAACGGTGAATGATGGTGTGTTGAACATTTCGCATTTCACTTTTAATATTTTTGGATAATGAGTGAAATGTATTTATGTTTTAGGTAATCATGCTGTGTATCAAATAATACCATATCTGTCCCACACTTGCGAAATTTTCATAGTAATCTCATAGCCATTCTAATACCCGAGTAGCCGTCCCATATATTTTGGGTTTCGGGTTTACCCATCGGACTTGGGCTTGTTTGCCATCTTAATCATAATAGGCATCCAACTTTTAGGTACGATTCTTGTTGTAATGAGCTTTGATTACTGAAGTACTTCCCCCAATTTCCATAATGCATCTAACACGTTATATGAAACGTCAAATCTAGCGTATATTAGCGTAAAAACCATGTGTAGTCACGCACATGCCGTTTCACCAGATATTCACCATTGTACACATATCGTGTCCTAAATACTTAATATGCTTTAAAAAATCTCTTTGTACTGTACAGTGTATGTATAGATGAAGATATGTGTAGACATAGATATACGTACGTGCATTTATATCTTTTGTGCAGGTATGGTGGCCTATACTTGACAAGTTGTCTAACAACCATCTATTGATGGCCATTTATTGCTAGGCCCTTGGCCCATTTGGTTCAGGAGTCAAAATGCATTTATATATTTACTAGCTTTTGAACCCGTGTATTACACGAGATTTGTCAAATAATAAAAATAAAAAGATCAATTATTTGAAAGAAATGAACAAAATTAAAGGTAAAAATAAAATATATAGTACAAACAATAAGATATCTATAATCTCAAATTTACAAAATCGATTTTATATATACTATACTTGCATAAATTGATTTGACCAATTACCCGTAGATAACTATGATGAATGAGATAAAACTTTAAAAAATTAGAATGAAAATTATAACTCATTTCTCAAAATTGTTTTGTCTCATGACCTATAGATTGTTAGAATAAATAAGATGAGAAATTAGATAATTAAAAATGAAATTATAATCCATTTGTCAAAATTATCTTGACCCATGATCCATGGATTGTTAGGTAGAATTAAATGAGAGATTACGTCATGTTCTTGAGTTTTTTTAAAGGAGGGAAAGGAAAGGAAAACTAAGGATAGTTAAAAAATGGGTGTTCTTAAGTTTTTTTTTACGATGGAAAGGAAAGGAGTAGAAGGAGTTAAGAGGGATTAAATTAATGTATTTTCCCAATAAGTTATCCTCCTAAAAATGGGATGATTACTAAGGATAACTATTTTTTAACATAATTATCCTTTTATTTCCTCTAATTTCCTTTCAACTTAAGAACACATCTAATTAAAAAAAAAAATCTTTCTCTTCCCTTCCCTTTCTTATCCTTCCCTCTCCTTTCCTTTTCTTTTCTTGGTTAAAAAACTCAAGAACAAAGCGTTAGAGAATTGGAAAGGAAATTATAATCCATTTGTCAATATGGTTTTGCTCCATAACCCATGGATAAGTTAAATGAATGAGAAGAGAGATTAGACCAAGAATTAATGTGGGATTGCCACATCATCTTCATTATTTTCTTTTATTGGTATAGTTAGATTTAACGGAAAGAAAATGAGTTTTACATTTTATTAAAAAGGATACATCGATATTGAAGGCAAATGGGTAAGAAGTTGTGTCGCGAGCCTTTTTTGGATAGTAAAACCAGTCGTTTAAAAATAACATTCATCGAGCGTGCGGTCATAACATTACTATTCATGACCTGTTGGACACCATTAAGTAACCCTGCATTCTCAAACGCTAGGAAACCAAAAGTATCAAATGCGAAAGGAGTCAAGTTGATTCTTCCACTGTTGTGATAATATTTTGACTCGGAATTTTGGATTTGTAATAAACTTTTAGTCTTTTTGTCGAGATGAAAAGGAAAAATGGCTCTACGTAACAAAAATGTATGTAATGACGAGACTAGAAAATTTTACGACTTTCAACTTTTCCAATTTCTTAATAAAATAAAAGTATCTTTCATTTATATACTAGGTTAGTTATTCGTGTAGCACACGAGTTATAATAAATAAATTTTTTAAATAATAACATAATGTGAAATACAAAAAAAAAATGTATCATATATTTATATATTATACAGTAAAAACTACGCATTACGCAATTTGGAAATAAAAATTTGTTAGAAAATTCATAAATCATAAATTATACTTTGTTATTTTCTATATCAAAACTTAGTTATAAATGGCAACTTTTTTAAACCAACTCGTGAACCAAAACTCATTTTAATCTTAAACTGTTTTGACATGAACAATGTTTGATACTTTAATCGGTTAAAAAACCCACCCGTTTCGTATTGGTTACTTATAAAAATCTAATATTAATAACTAATGCAATTCATTTTATATTAAACAAATTAACATATTTATGATGGTATTAATTCTTTATAAATTATGATGGAATTATTAAAAATTGAAAATGAAATATTAAAAAAGAGAAATGTAGTTAATGTGAGAGAGATGAGGGAAAACTATTAGACTAAAACCGCAGATTTTGACAAACCATAGGGACGAAAACCGCAGTTCACGCAATAATAATAGATTGAAATAAAAAAAGATAAAAATAAAAACTATTAATAAGAAAAAGAATTATATATTTAACATGAGAGAAATGAGAATTTTGTAAGGATCACTCATGTGTAATGACATATGGAATTAAGACCCGTGTAGAACACGAGTTAGAATAAATAAATTTGTTTAGATAATAACACAATGTAATATGTCAAATGTGTAAGGCCCCGAACCCGGTAGCCCTACTTTAGCGTCGGATTTACTCATAAACACAGTTCTTACAAACCAGAGTTAATTAAAACTTTCGCGGAATATAAAAGTTAACCGTTTATTACAAAACATTTAATCTTTTCCTTAAAACCAACTTAAAACATTACTTTTAAAACATCAGTTCTTTCATCTTCAGATGCCAGTCGTTCAGTCCATGCCACGTGCCATCCTCATGCTAACTCTTCAGTCTGATCACCTGCGTGCATACTAAAAGTCAGCTACGCTGAGTGAGTTCTAGTTAATCAGGTAATCATACATTACATACACATATCATACATACTTACGTATCCGAAGATACATACTCATACTTAACTAGTTACCCTTCTGTTCTACATACATACTTACTACCATACATACATACATATCTACAATCACTAACCTCAGTCTACCGAGAGTACGTTCATAGTCCGCCGTCTATACCTGTACTCAAGGTTGTGAACACGTAAAACGTCCGCAGTCCTTACCTATGTTCACCATTTATGGTACGTGCAAGGTCCACAGTCCTTCCCTATACCATCCTACATCCACAACACGTACAAGGTCCACAGTCCTTCCCTATGTTGCAACCTAATTCATAGCACGTACGAGGTCCACAGTCCTCCCCTATGCCACCACATTACAATTACAGCACGTATAAGGTCCGCAGTCCTTAACTACGTTGTCGTCTATTATCTGTAACACGTATAAGGCCCACCGTCCCTATCTACGTTTACATATATCACCTATATCACGTATAAGGCCCGCAGTCCTTAACTACGCCCTCACCTGCCAAGTCTATGTCCAACAGAAGCTAGAGGGATTTGCCATCCTAACTTACTATGTCAAACGTAGAACTCACATACCATTCGTGTACCTGTATACACATACTTCATATATACCATAATTACATTAGCATAAGAACACTCTAGGCGTTCTTCACCTCATTCATTTATCGTACTTCTTGTCGGTCCGTGCAATATCCGAAGATCGTTCACGCCCCAACAAGCATTCATTCATAACGATCATACATCATCCATTTATAACATTCATATCTTTATTTACAACTTGACAGTACGCGCAATATCTGAAGATCGTACGCGTACCGACAATCAATCATTCATATCTATCACATATATCATATATGGCATACGCTTACCACTTAAGGTAAGTGTATTAACTAATCACATCGAGTATGCACACAGCCCCGAAAAACATAACAAGGAATGGGGCTAGAAACTCACCTGAATCTTGTTACGCTCATCGTTATTCCCTTCTTGAGCTATGCACGGCTAACTATATAATATTTACATGTATCAATTAACTACTACTACTCATGTTGTATTTCTATCTTTATATAACCCACAACGAACGGGGATCCGGGGGCAGCGCCCCTGGCAGCGGGGTTCTAGGGGCGGCAACCCCTAGCAGGGTCCAAGGGGCAGAGCCCCTGGCTGGGGTCAAGCTGCCAGGTCAGCTTGGAAAAATTTTATTTCCAATAACTGTCTTAACACATTTTTCATTAGGTTTTTAATTTATTTTCTAATTTGCTAATTCCAACGAACTTATCATTAAGCGAACTTAACAATAAGCGAACTTAAGCATAGGCGAAATTGTCATCAAGCGAACTTAGCATATGGCGAAGTTGTCATCAGGCGAACTTAGCATATGGCGAAGTTGTCATCAGGCGAACTTAGCATATGGCGAGGTTCTCATCTTAGCATATGGCGAAGTTGTCATCAGGCGAACTTAGCATATGGCGAAGTTGTCATCAGGCGAACTTAGCTGCAGCGAAGTTGTCCAGCTGCAGCTACTGTTCGTTCTTAAATCCCATAATCATCTTCGTTTCTTAACCAAATAACTCGATTTAGGTATCAATGGAATCGTCTGACCAGCGCCTACAAACCCCAACCATCAAATCGGCCTAACATCGACGTTTAAGGGGTGCGATTTAGGCATATAGGTTACGGGTTCTTTTATCAATCGATTAACCCATCAAATCTTAACCATTTTCAGTAAGTTTAGTTTTGTAGGATTCGTTTTTACCATACAAACACAGATATATCATTTCTATACTAATCCAAACCTAAACGAACAAGTTCTCGATATAAACGTACCGTAAACGAGTCGAACTACGAACACGAGCTGGTCTTTGATGTTGCTTTGGTTCGTCACGACGATCTAGCACCAACAAGCTCGGGTCCTCGCCTTTGGATCTTGGTTCGGGTTGTGTGTGTGTTTTGGGTGTGTGTAGGGATTATGGAAAGATGGAATGGGAAGTTAGGGTTTTAGGATGGTTTAAGGGGTATTTATGTCCCTTAAAGCCCATGGACCTAAAGCCCATCCCACCATCTTAATCCATGTAATTACCCAAGTCCATGATTCTTTCTATATTTAATATTAATTAAATATTAACACTCGTTTTTAAATCATAGACTTCTTTTATTTACTAATATAAAATTCGGGATGTTACAAATGATATAAAGATATAACATATGGTAGAATAAATTACATATTACACAATACGGAAATAAAAAGTTGTTGAAAATTAATAAATCTCTAAATATTTTTTTGTATACAATATTTGTAATTTTAACCTACATATCAAAATTAGTAGTCTCGTTTTGTTTTTTTATTTCAATTTTAGATAATGAAACACATCACTTACCATGCGTTAAAACAGGTTGTCTCAAAAACAAATCAAACCATCTATAACGATTGACTTTATCTTTTATTAATCTTCATTCGAAAACAAACATAAAGTTAAAATTTCTTTATTTGAAATTAATTATTTTATCTAAATCTACGTGAAAATTTGTTATTTATAAAAACTTAATATTAATAACTAATACAACATATTTATATAAAATTAAATAATATATCTATGTTTGTATTCAATTTTTAAATTAAAAAATAATTATTAAAAAGAGAAAATAATTGATTAAGAAGGAAAAAAAGAGTTAAATATAAAAATATTAATAAAAAGGGAAATGCATTTAATAAGAGAGATGTGAGAAAATTTTGTAAGAAACCATCTTATGTGATGTCATGTGGTATTAAGAACCTTTATTTATTGTATTGTATAGATATGTTTCTTTTTTGTATGACTAAGTATGGATTCTACAACCTTCTATTCTAATTTCTACATCCTTCAATTCATAGTTACAAATTTGCTTCATTTTAAATATAGCAGCATTTAGCAATGAATGGCGGCAAATAAACTTTAATTATATATCAGACATAATTAATATTGAGTTTAAAACTGTTAGAATTGTGTATGATGGAGTTTATGTGTTTTTGTCCAAACATACACTAGTCACGAATGGCCAATGAGAAACGACCCTATGATGATTTTCTATCATATTTAGTTTGAGGTGAGGTCACAAGAAAATCAATGCGATCTAGGCTATTTACAAACATGATTAAAGATTTGAATCGTTATCAAGACCACTAACACAAATAAACAAACACACACAATTTAATAGATAACTCGCTTTATTATAATTAGGAGAATAACTCACAACCCGATTACGATAACTAGAGGTGCACAAATCGGTTAACCGGTTAATATGCTAACCGTTTTTTGTTTTTTTTTACGGGAAATAACCGGTTATACTGGTTTTTCGGGGTAGGGTAGTAACCGGTTAGAGAAACGGTTTTGACCGGTTACACTGACCGGTTAATAACCGGAAAAAAAAACTACTCGTCGTCGTTGTCGTCCTCGTCGTCTTCGCCCTCTTCGTCCTCGTCGTCTTCGCCCTCTTCGTCTTCATCGTCTTCGCCTCGTCGTCCTCGTCTTCATTATTGTCCTCGTTTTGATCATCGTTTTCACCATGCAAAGGCCGATTCATTCAAAGATGTTGGACAAAATCCTCCTTTAGTGCGTTATGTATCTCTTTTGACCACACGGAATCCGAGTTTTCGAGTCTTTGCTCCATACTTGCTGGAGTTCGTGGTGGATCCGGGTCCAGTATGAAAGTTGGACATATTACTTTTCCCTCGTCCTCGATGATCATGTTATGCATTATGATACACGCATACATAGCACATTTCATTCTTTCTAAAGACCATAGACGACAATGATTTTTAACAAAATGCCATCGGTGTTGAAGAACACCAAAACAGCTCTCGATATCCTTTCTCACAGACTCTTCCACTTTCTTAAAATACTGTCTTTTTTCATCTGTCGGGTATCTGCATGTTTTAACGATTATCGCATACTCTGGATATATTCCATCACCCAGATAGTACCCATGATGGTAGAAGTTATCGTTAGCCCAAAACGAAGCGATGAGAACGGTCCCAGATTGTAACATCCCGAAATTTCCAAAATGATATTAATTATATTACTTACTAATAGAGGGAAAGTTTACTCGGGTTATCGGGAAATAAATAAATAGAGTAGGAGTTGGTATGGGTCGGGCTAGTGTTGGGTAATGGATATGGGTTATGGACCTGGGTTATGAAAGAAGGAAGGAGAGTCCATGGGCTTAAGCCCATGATCCCTAAATATAAATACCATTAACCACCATTCCTCATTTCCATACACCACCAAAACACACACGACCCGAACCAAGATCCGAAGGCGAAAACCCGAGCTTGTTGGTGCTGGAACGTCGTGACGGACCAAAACAACATCAAGGCTTAACCGTGTTCGTAGTTCGACTCGTTCAAGGTACGTTTATAGTTAGAAATCGTTCGTATAGGTTCGGTTTGATTTGAGAAATGATAGATCTGAGTTTGTATGGTAAAAACTAATCCAACAAAGCTAATCTTACTGAAAATGGTTATGATTTGATGGGTTAATCGATTGATAAAAAGAACCCGTAACCTATATGCCTAAATCGCACCCTTTAAACATCGATGTTAGGTCGATTTGATGGTTGGGGTTTGTAGGCGCTGGTCAGACGATTCCGTGGATACCTAAATCGAGTTATTTGGTTAAGAAACGAAGGATTTAAGAACGAACAGTAGCTGCAGACGACAACTTCGCCTGCAAGCTAAGTTCGCCTGATGAACTTCGCCTGCAAGCCAAGTTCGCCTGATGACAACTTCGCCAAAAGCTAAGTTCGCCTGATGACAACTTCGCCTAAAGCTAAGTTCGCCTAAGGTTTAACTTCGCCTAAAGCTAAGCTCGCCTAAGGTTTAACTTCGCCTAAAGTCAAGTTCGATTAGAGAATAGATTAAAACGATAAGTAAAAGTAAGCTAATACTAGGCCACCAGATTAGATCAGGCGAGTATTGATACGTGTAACTTATACAGTCAGGCGAGCACAGTTAAAGAAGGGATTTACAACTATCAGAGGAAGAAGCAGAGTTCAGGTGAGTTTCTAGCCCCATTTCCTTGCTATGTTTTCGGGGCTGTGTGCATACTCGATGTGAAGTGTGAATACACTTACCTTAAGTGGTAAGTGTATGCTATAGATGTTATATGAGGTATATATTTTATAATGCTTGTCGGTACGTGAACGATCTTCGGATATTGCACGTATCGCCAAGGATAGTAAATTCCAAGTGGTTGATAGTGTGTATGAATGTTATGATGTGACTTGTTTATTACGAAAATACTGAACTGATATGAAGTGTGATATAGGCAGGTAGAGGTAGAGTGTGTTAGAAGTGGCAAGAGTCTAGTAAGGGTGTTAGTGGCATAACGTGAGCGCGTGATAGGGAAAGCCTGTACGTGCCATCGTTATTATGTGTGTATGATTGTTGATGTTACTTGCTTAGTATGTAAATAATGTGCGGATAGGAAGTGGGTTATAGACAAGTAGAAGTATAGTGTGATAGAAGTGGATAGGGGTCTAGTAATAGAGTTAGGGGCATAACGTGAGCACGTGGTAGAGTGAGTCTATGCGTGTCTTCGTTATTAAAGTGGCACAAGTGGCATAAGTGGCATAAAGTGGCATAAGTGGCATAAAGTGGCACAAGTGGCATAAGTGGCATAAAGTGACATAAGTGGCATAAAGTGGCACAAGTGGCATAAAGTGGCACAAGTGGCATAAAGTGGCACAAGTGGCATAAAGTGGCATAAGTGGCATCAATGGTTAAGCTGTAGGAGTAATTAATTGGCTAAGCTGTAGGGATAATTAAGTGGTTGAGAAGTAGCGGGTTAGACAGTGGGTTAAGTGTCTTCGGACACGTATATGATGTATGTAGTGGTTGTATGATAAGTTGCTTGATTAACTAGAACTCACTCAGCGTAGCTGACTTTTAGTATGCACGCAGGTGAGCTGATTATAGAGTTAGCATGAGGATGGCACATGGCCTGGATTGAACGGCTGGCATCTGAAGAAAGAAGAAAAGATGTTTTAAATATAAAGTTTTTTGTTATGGTATCAAAGAAAAGATCTAATGTTTTGTAACAAATGATTGATGTTTTATATTCCGCGAGAATTTTTAATAAACTCTGATTTGCAGAACTGTGTTTATGAGTAAATCCGACGCTAAAGTAGGGCTACCGGGTTCGGGGCCTTACAAGTTGGTATCAGAGCATAAGTTCGAGAGATTTAAGCATCCTACATGCTTAGACTCGAACAGAGAATGAGATTTAAAATGAGAAAGAAAGAAGATGCCAGTTCAAGAATGCCATGTGTCGCTCAAGCAAGATCAGTAAAGGTAAAGTGTATGATTAAATGATATATGTTAATGAGAAAGAAAAGATATGTGATCGGCAGGGATAGGAATAATTGATTGTTTGATTTGACTAACTGCTTAAGTAGAACCAGCACAAAGAGACTCATAAAGGGAAGTGTATAGGACACGGAAAGCAACGTGATCAGCTAGTCACAGCTGGCCACTGTTATTACCTGTTAGCCTTGCTATCCTTGTACTAAATAGTTCCTTGAGTGATGATGTTTGTGTTTCCCTTTTAGAATACGATGGCTGGAGCTGGAGACATTGCTGGAGCTGGAGGTCGCACTGGACGACCCGGCAGGCCTCGTCGTGTCCAGCAACTTCCGGTTGAAACAGCTTCTAACACCGAAGATGAAGGAAGCGCAGCTGGAGGAGACCAGAACAACAACGAAGAGGTTCAACTTAGCCCTGCAGTCCAAGCAGCCATTGTTCAAGCTGTAGTTGTTGCTATGAAGAACCTGAATCCCGAAAGATCTGCTGGAAGCCGAGAACAAACTGCTAAAGGGGCGGGTGGTGATGGTAGGAAGGATGGGGAAGGAGAAAGAGAGGCCTCGAGCGAGGATAAGTCCGTGAAGGTCGATGACAGGAAAAGAGGCCAAGATGGGTGCAACTATAAGTCCTTCAAAGGATGCGACCCGCCAAAGCTGACTGGGTTGGGAGACGCAATCGCTACTCTCCAATGGATAACCACAATGGACAAGAAAATCTGAATTAGCGAATGCCGTCCCGACCAAGCAGTGGGTTATGCCACTCAGTCATTTGAAGATGAGGCCATGTACTGGTGGGAAACTGTCGAACAAAGGAAGACCCGAGAGGAGATTAAGGCCATGAGGTGGGATGACCTTAAGGAGTTAGTGATGAAAAGGTTCTGTGCTGATGCTGAGGTTGAGAGGGCCGAGATGAAATTTCTGAATCTAAAGGCGGACAAGATGACACATCGTGAGTACACCACTGAATTCAACCGCATGTCTAGGCTGGTTCCTGACATGGTGAACACCGAGGCGAAACGGATCAAGTGCTACGTTAGAGGACTTCCCCAGAAGGTCCGCATGTTGGTCAGGGCCAACAAACCTGTTACCTTTGAGTCTGCGGTCGAGTTGGCGAAGATGGTCTATGATGATCTGGCGGCGGATGATGTGGAAGTGGAAGATGAGGAAAAAGGGAAAGGAACTAAAAGAGCTGGGGATGTCGTGGAGCGTGCAGGGAGAAAGACACAGAAGATGGCAGGAAGGGAAGCATGTAAGGTGTGCGGGAAGATGCACTTGGGGGAATGCAAGGCTGGTCCAAATCAGTGCTACCGATGTGGGAGGAAGGGGCACATCTCCCGTGAATGCACCGAGGACCAGAAGTGTTACAAGTGTGGTAAGTCAGGTCACATAGCTAGGGAGTGTAGAGAAGCCGTGGCAGTGGGGGAAGGAAGAGGAAACGCGTGAAAGGATGGTCTATTAGCTGCTGAGGAGGTTGCAGGAGAATAAGTGGCATGTCACAGTTGTTTTATGTTTAGTAGTTAAAGAGTGTTTTATGTTACAGTTGAACCTATGTTTGTTTAGCAAGCTTGAATGATTTCCTTTTATGTTATGAAGTACTTGTGACTTCTTGTGCTTTTGTATGAACGATCTATGAATTTATCTTGAATGCATGTTGGTTATGATAAATAGTTGTGTGATGGTAAAGCGTCGCCTTAGGAGTTAGCGTTATTATATAAAACAAGGTTCCTCGGGAAGGCGATACGAGACTTGGTACATCGAGGGCTTCATGGACAAGCTACCGTAATAGCTAAAACACATGATCACCGCTAGATGACTACAAGTCAGGAGTAAGAGGGATAACCCAGAAAGCAAAGGCGATTCAATAAAGAGTGTAAATATAAGAAGTTTTCCTTTATAGGGAATAAGCTAGGTTTCGGGGACGAAACCTCTTTAAGGGGGGAAGACTTGTAACATCCCGAAATTTCCAAAATGATATTAATTATATTACTTACTAATAGAGGGAAAGTTTACTCGGGTTATCGGGAAATAAATAAATAGATTAGGAGTTGGTATGGGTCGGGCTAGTGTTGGGTAATGGATATGGGTTATGGACCTGGGTTATGAAAGAAGGAAGGAGAGTCCATGGGCTTAAGCCCATGATCCCTAAATATAAATACCATTAACCACCATTCCTCATTTCCATACACCACCAAAACACACACGACCCGAACCAAGATCCGAAGGCGAAAACCCGAGCTTGTTGGTGCTGGAACGTCGTGACGGACCAAAACAACATCAAGGCTTAACCGTGTTCGTAGTTCGACTCGTTCAAGGTACGTTTATAGTTAGAAATCGTTCGTATAGGTTCGGTTTGATTTGAGAAATGATAGATCTGAGTTTGTATGGTAAAAACTAATCCAACAAAGCTAATCTTACTGAAAATGGTTATGATTTGATGGGTTAATCGATTGATAAACAGAACCCGTAACCTATATGCCTAAATCGCACCCTTTAAACATCGATGTTAGGTCGATTTGATGGTTGGGGTTTGTAGGCGCTGGTCAGACGATTCCGTGGATACCTAAATCGAGTTATTTGGTTAAGAAACGAAGGATTTAAGAACGAACAGTAGCTGCAGACGACAACTTCGCCTGCAAGCTAAGTTCGCCTGATGAACTTCGCCTGCAAGCCAAGTTCGCCTGATGACAACTTCGCCAAAAGCTAAGTTCGCCTGATGACAACTTCGCCTAAAGCTAAGTTCGCCTAAGGTTTAACTTCGCCTAAAGCTAAGCTCGCCTAAGGTTTAACTTCGCCTAAAGTCAAGTTCGATTAGAGAATAGATTAAAACGATAAGTAAAAGTAAGCTAATACTAGGCCACCAGATTAGATCAGGCGAGTATTGATACGTGTAACTTATACAGTCAGGCGAGCACAGTTAAAGAAGGGATTTACAACTATCAGAGGAAGAAGCAGAGTTCAGGTGAGTTTCTAGCCCCATTTCCTTGCTATGTTTTCGGGGCTGTGTGCATACTCGATGTGAAGTGTGAATACACTTACCTTAAGTGGTAAGTGTATGCTATAGATGTTATATGAGGTATATATTTTATAATGCTTGTCGGTACGTGAACGATCTTCGGATATTGCACGTATCGCCAAGGATAGTAAATTCCAAGTGGTTGATAGTGTGTATGAATGTTATGATGTGACTTGTTTATTACGAAAATACTGAACTGATATGAAGTGTGATATAGGCAGGTAGAGGTAGAGTGTGTTAGAAGTGGCAAGAGTCTAGTAAGGGTGTTAGTGGCATAACGTGAGCGCGTGATAGGGAAAGCCTGTACGTGCCATCGTTATTATGTGTGTATGATTGTTGATGTTACTTGCTTAGTATGTAAATAATGTGCGGATAGGAAGTGGGTTATAGACAAGTAGAAGTATAGTGTGATAGAAGTGGATAGGGGTCTAGTAATAGAGTTAGGGGCATAACGTGAGCACGTGGTAGAGTGAGTCTATGCGTGTCTTCGTTATTAAAGTGGCACAAGTGGCATAAGTGGCATAAAGTGGCATAAGTGGCATAAAGTGGCACAAGTGGCATAAGTGGCATAAAGTGACATAAGTGGCATAAAGTGGCACAAGTGGCATAAAGTGGCACAAGTGGCATAAAGTGGCACAAGTGGCATAAAGTGGCATAAGTGGCATCATGTTATCGTCCCAAAAAAATATATTACAACTTATGTTGTCTTGTTAAATTACATGTGTTAGACGATTTCTATATTTCCACCCGTGTCGTACACGGGTTAATAACCTAGTATATAATATATGGAAAGAGAATAGTATAATGGTGTGTGACCAAAAATAAGGTAAAGAGAAGCCCCTAAGGTATTTCTTTCTTTCTAAAAATCATTAACATTAATTTTACGTCTCCAAGAAAATATATCCTCGACCATGTCCTGTGAGAGATTTAGGTCTAGCAAATCATGTCTAATCATCTCATCCCAAGTCAATTTAGGTCGGCCTCTGTAACAACTCGGATTTTTCTCGTTTAATATTTTCTAACCATTACCTGACCTATTTTTATGTTCGGGAAATTTTATCAATAAAAAATCACGGTTATCAAATTATTATTATATTATTTTTATTTGTTAATTATATTTATTTAACATATATAATTAACTTTGAAACATATATAAATTTAACCCTAAACCTTACTTTAACCCTGGTTATGTATTCATCTCTATAGTTGGAGGACCAATTTGCAAATTCTGCCAAAGTATTATATCAAACCCATTTACCCAAAATCCGTATCCATGTTCAACCCACATACCCAAAACTGTGACTCGTTCGATATCTTGAGCCTTAATTCTCGTTACAAACTTGGAATTGTTTGTGATTCTTGATCCTCATGACATAACTGGCCTCACCCATGTGATTAATTAGGAACATAAGACCTCGTTGATTCGTATTGACTTAATAAACAACCGACATAAATCGTATAATAATATTACCATATAACAACCATTGTAATTCAATTAAACCTTCTCACACAATCCTTGAAGCATCGTCATCAGAATCCCTATAACTAATTATACTAGCTTAGTCATTGTTTGCCATCTTGATCATTATCTTTGTCGGCTTCTCTTGGGTCTATTCAGCCATCTATTAACCATCGTTATAGACAATGTATTATATGGATTTGTTCGTCTTGTTTCACTCATCATTAACTCTAAGGTTAATCGGCCAAACAATCTACGTTTTGGCCGATTGAATTTTCTAGGGTTCTTAGCCTAAAAATAAATTAAAAAAAACCCTTAAAAATAAATAAAAAAAATAAAAAAAAGCATACTCAAAATATAAATAAAAAACTAAAAAAATTAAAAAACTAAAATGTTTCCGCCATCATTCCCGTTCAAAAAATATAAAAAATCCAAAAAATGACGAAAAGACACAATGGCGAGATCAAAGACACAATAACGAAAATGAACAAAAGACACAATTATAACTAAAAAAAGACATAATAGATCGCGAGATATAACACAATGCCGAACAAAATATAACACAATGTTGAGTAATATAATACAATATAAAGAAAAAAGATACAATGTTAAGGAAAAAAGACACAATCAATAACGAAAATAAACACAAAATACAATGATAAACAAAAAGGCACAACGATTATTTTCACTTACCATTGTGTTTTTTTTTATGAGAACGAGATAGGCGGTGGAAACATTTTTGTGTTTTTTTTACATTTTTTGTTTTTTTATTAAATTTTGAGTTATGATTTTTTTATTTTTTTATTTTTTAAATTTTCTTTTAGGGGTAAATTTGTGTGGCTAGAAATCCTTCTCATGCTTCTCATTTTGTTCCCCTTTGTAAAATAACTTAACCCTTTTATAAAAAGATTATATTTTATTTAAATGTTATTCATATTTACATACTAATTTAAAAGAAAACTTTATTAACAATAAAAATATATCTAAATACATTAAACTTATTTTTAGTTTAAAATAAATAAATCTCTTTATATAATCTATCCAAAATTTTATAAACATTTATTTAAGTATTTTATTTATAATTATAATTTTACATAATTTAAATATACTATTATTAAAGTAATAATTCAAAGAAATAAAGTTGACAATAACTATAAGTAATAATTAATTTTCGCAAGAACATTCCCGATCATCAAAGTCCCGAAGCGCTATCTAGTTATAGTTCCGCTATTCAATTATACTTATTTTCCGCAATTATTATTACTTAGTATTTGTTCGTGTATATATCTCGTCAAGCGTGACGTTTATTGAATTTAGTTCTTATCGTGTTCATTTTCCCTCGCTTATTGTTAAGGTGAGTATACACTCCTCTTTTTACTTATTTTTAACCGTTTTGGGGACATATGCGTATCATATTATATTTATCTATTATATAGTATTCACACTCGCAAACTGTTTAATCCTTGTGTGCATATCAATTATTTGCCCAACTTGCTATATGTTTATTTGCTTAATTGTCCGCATTCAGGGAGGTCCATCATAATCACAGTAATAGTATGATTATACGACCGTCATAGTAGCCAATGCCCACTTCGCAAAGCACGGTTTACCGACACCCCTTATTTGCTCATTGGCTTTATTGTTTATCTCATAGGAACAGTTTGTGTTTTTATATTATATTGTATATTAAATTAACAGGTGTTTTACCCATTTAACCTTGTGTTGACAAAACTATTTTATTTTATACACATATGCGGATTATCGTTTGAACTAATATCAGGATTTGTGAAGAATTTAAAGATTTTTATTGTTAAAAGAATGAATCAAGACTTAGTTTTAGATTTGAAAGTTTAAATTATCTTGTTGCTTTTATTTTAATTTGATGTACTTGGTTGTTTGGACTTATTTGAATAATTACTTAAAGTAAATAGATATTGTCACTTTTAATTATGCATGATAGTACCTTGAGAGCTGTGAGCAATCATCTCACGCCCCGACATTTCCGCCTTAGGTTGGGGTGTGATAGCCTCTACCCCTCTTCCCCTCTATAGTAATGTTTTCTACGGATCTAGCAGGATTCGTCGTCTGTTTTCTCTTCACATGTCCAAATCGTCTCAATCTCCATTCTCTTATCTTGTTAGATATGTTAACGACCCTTAATCTCTCCTGAAACACACCGTTTCTTATTCGTTCTAACCTTGTATGTCCACACATCCATCGTAACATTCTCATCTTTGCTACATTTATCTTCCGCACTTATGCATTCTTGATGGCCCAACAATCTGTTCCATATAACATTGCAGGTCTAACTGCTGTCACACCCCAACCTACGGCGGAAATACCGGGACGCGAACTGATTGTCACATCTCTCAAGGTACTATCATACAATATATAAATGACGATATTTATTAATTAAATTAAGTTTTCAAATAAATCAAATACAACAAATACATAATCCATAATCTTACAACAATACAACTTATATCACAATGATCTTGATTAATTATTTCTAACTTAAATTCTTCACTAAGTCTTCACCAACCTGCATTAAATTCCTACGATAACCTGCATATGCGTATACAATAGAATTTTGTCAACAACACATGTTGAGTGAGCAACACACCAGTTTAATGTACATATAGTATATATATATATATATATATATATAAGTATTGAAACAAGTCATATGAGAATAACAAATTAACCAAATGAGCAAGTACAACTAGGATGTCGAGAAGCACAAAGGCTAATGACTACGTATGATCATGTCACACCCCGACCAAAGGCGGCGGAACATGCCGATGTGTAACTATTGCCCATAAGCGCATGACACTAATTAAAACGACAATATTTAACAAACTCATTTCATTTCACAACATCGAAAATATCACATAACAATATTCAAGAGATAGTCAATACACAAAATATAGCAAATCAAATATTGTTCATTTTTGCTAATAACTTAAAAGTCTTGACATTCGTTTTCACCACAAGCATCGAATCAACCGAGATGTAAACCTGTAACATTTCATAGTATATCGTAAGAAAAACCACAAAACTAGTATACGAAACAATAAATAAGAGCTATAAACTTGGATAAAATAGTTATCGCTAACAAGTTAGCGACACCCAACTATAAGGGGATGTCAAATAGTTTAGGATTTTATAGTTATCGTTAATTGCATTACGTTAACGACACCTTGCCATGAGGGGTTGCCAAATGGTCTAGGATTTATAGTTCCACCATCCAAAAGCGATAAACACATAGTCAAATAAGCATAGAACACCAAATCGAGCAATTATTCAAGTAAAGTATACAACAACGTTTGTGGTTTAAGACCCAAGTACAAAACATTTAGTTTAGATAAGATGAAATGTCACCCCCAAAACAAAAGATAGAAAACCGGGTATGAAGCTACTCACATTCAAGTAATAAACTTGAAAGATTAATTTTTTTTTGGAGATTTGCCGGAATGACGAGTTTAACTTATGAAGCCTACATAAAAGAAAGTCTTTGATTTAGAAAGGTTGTCTTGAAGATCTTTTACTAAAATAATTGTTGCAAAAAGTAAACAATTAAAGTTCAAGGTTCATAATGTAACTATTTAAGAATTTATAATAATAACCCTTTAAAATGCAAGTTTGCTCGAAACCGGGTTAAAGTATCTAACCTTAATATTTACTTAACCTATGTTAAGTAATAAGGTGAGAAAATGCTAAATGCAAGTTCCTTTGGGACAAAAATACTAAAACGGGTCTTTAACGAGTGTTCGGGTTGTTGGTTCGGGTCTTGATAATTGGTTAAACCCAAAGTCAACTTTCCAAAATAATGAATGTTATGAGATAACTCAATAAAACTTTATAAGACTTAACCAAGTATGTAGATCTATTGTTTTAGAACTAACAACGTACGTTAAGTGAGTATTCGGTTTTGTCGGTTCAAACTATGTTATGAGATCAAGTTGGATCCAATATTTCCAAGTACTTAAGAAAATAATTAAAATCATTTTGTAAACTATTTTTAGAGAAATATACAAGTCTTGATAGCTAAAAACACACTTATGTGTCTTAAGCGAGTAAAAATCGGATTGGTTCGTTTTCCATCTCACAATATGTTCCTTGATGGTTTCCACATGCCCAAATATTATAGATCTTGTATAATAATTTATAAATGAAAAATATTTAAGTTTTACAACTAAAAAGTTAACAACAAGTCTTTTAAGCAAAAGTTTCAGTTTGGTTTGGTTTCCATCACCCAACAAGTTCATAGATAGATTCCACATGCTTAATATCAAAAAACTTGTAAAAATGATTTTTGAAACTCAAATCTAACATTAAACATGTTTAAACAACTATTTTAACAAAACTAGTAAGTAAAAGTTTGGTTCACGGTTTGGACTATTTACGGTTAAACCAAGGTTAGTCTCTACAAACCCCCACCATGGAACTTCATAAATATGACAAACGAACTAAAAAGAGCATAAGTTAAACAAGATTAATATGTTCAACAAGTTATATAAGTGTATATATATATCAAGGACCACGAAAGTCCTACATGAAGCCTTGTCTTACGAAGTCCGAAGCTTAACCAACCGGAGTCGGAGAAGCAACTACCAAAGGTAACAAGGGGTGTGTATTATATATATGTTGTGCCACCATAACAAGTATTAATAAGACTACATAAGCTAAATAGAATGAAAGATGAAGCTTGGTTTGACATTTGGAAGTCAAACCTTCAAGAACACTAAAAATAACAACTTTGAATCTATGGAGTTTTGAGAGAGAATTTGGAGATGTGGTAAGAGTAAAATGAAGAAGATGGGTGTGTATATATAGGGAAGGAGTGAAAGGTTGGGTATAAAGATTCTTTTATGGTTTGCATAAAAATGAGTATGTTTAAATGGTCAAACAATGCATAATATAAAAATCAAATATTTTATATATTTTAAATGAGAAGATCCAATATTTTATATATTTGAAATGTCCGGGTTACAAACGGGTCGGGTTTACATAACAAAAGTGACCCGAAATTGACGAATGTCACAGATCATACTAGACTGAGATTATGCTGGACCTCTCCGAATGCGGAAGCATATAAAACAAGTAAGCACATAAACAAGTAAGGTATAAGTTGTTAATACATAAGACAATAGTTGCAGTTTTGAGTATAAGTATATATAAGAAATATAATTTACACATATGTCCCCAAAACGTGGAAAACGAGTAAAAAAAGGGGAATGTGTTACTCACCTCAAAGAAGAACAAAGTCGATTAAAATAATGAGAATGCGGGAAAGTCACACGCGGACGTTAAAGCCTAATAAGGAAGATACGATACGAAAATACTAAGTTAATAAACCAGATTGGACAAGAGAGCTCGATAATTATAATTATTATTAAGTTAATATTATATTCTTTTTAATCATAATTAATATAATATATTATTGTATATGAAAATTATTAGCTTGTTATATTACAAATAAAGTATATAAAAAAATATTATATAAGTAAAACACATCTTTAAAAAGTATTATTAGTTTATTAATCCTTTTAAAAGTGTATTATAATATTTAATATATAAAAATACTTTATAAATAAAATGCATCTTTAAGAATATTATTAGTTTGTTAAAAATATATATAAGGTTTACCTTTTATATATATATATATATATATATATATATATATATATATATTAAACCCTTAATATTAGTTTACATGGTATTATATATACATATTTGTTCATATATGAACGGAAATATGTGGGAAAACAAGTGTATCATAGACGGTTTTTATTAAAATAATTTATTTATTAGTTATTATTATATTTGTTATTTATTAAAAGGGTTTTAAAAAATAAAATACCAAAATAAACATAAACGGGGTGGCAGGGACTCGAACCCGCGACCTGCCAGTCCTTAACCATTGTACTAACCAGCTAGGCTACCAGCTACATGCATTTATAATTGATTTCTCTTAAATATAAACAATAGCAGACCTAACAGTTTTGAATACAAACCCTAACAAATCCAATTCGATCAATCCGTTAGTGTTAATCAGTTAAGCCTTAGGGCTTTTGTTCAGCATAGAATCGCAATCTTAAACATGTATTCAATTACCTCTTGTGACGATCGGAGCCGGGTTAAATTGACGCTACACTGGACGGCCAGACGAAGCAGAGACGAACAATCAACCAAGGTTTATAATCAAATTGGTTAGAGGGTATATGACGTCTAGGGTTCGATGATCCTGCCAGGAAGTTCAGTTGAATTTATACGAACGTTTGAATGTATATTGAACTAAGTTTAGGGTCGGCGCTTATTGGTGTATGAACGAGTTAAAAACATTTATGTTAATCTAATTAAATATGGGGGAATTGTTGGCTACAATATAAGGAATGAATCTATACATTTAATTGAAATAAAATCAACAATTTCATGTTAATCAAGAGTTAGGATTGTCGGTTCGATAAAGATGGAAATTGGATCAAGTTTTGATAGTGTTAACTTAATTAGATCGTTTGTCTAGGCCGAAATTGATAATAACAAATGATATGCAAGATCAATCTCTACAAATAAACTAAAATTATTGTCCAAGTATTTGTTAATTGGATTCGGGTACAAGAAACGAGTATGGGTCGCGTTTGGTAAACGGATATCCAAGTTATAATATGGATTATAACAATATTTACAGTTAGAACCCTGATGTTTGAGGTTGGATACAAAAGAGATTAAAACTTGAATTTTGGGTTAAATGTGTAAAAACTCAAAAGATATATTTATAACTAATTAAATATTAATAAAATAATTAAATTTAATTTGATAAACGAAGTATATTTAATAAAAATACCCGCACATTGAACAGAGTCGAGTAAAAGTATAAGTTCAAA
Organism: Bidens hawaiensis; assembly: GCF_021521415.1. Lineage (NCBI taxonomy): Eukaryota > Viridiplantae > Streptophyta > Magnoliopsida > Asterales > Asteraceae > Bidens > Bidens hawaiensis. The sequence continues at coordinate 43,388 of NW_027496389.1, read as the reverse complement.
AACCCGAGTTGTTACAACTGCGACCCTATAAAATTTTCCCTATAGTTTAGTTGAGAATCTCTTGTCGCACAATATACCTGTGGCTGCTCTCCATCTACACCATCCTACCTGAACTCGATGGGCCACATCACTGTCTAATTCTCCATCGCTCTGAACAAATGATCCTAGATACTTGAACTTCGTTACCTGCGTAACCACTTGCCCTTCAATGGTGATCTGGACGTCCTCATTGTCATTTACCCCACTAAAATCACAGTGGAGGTACTCCGTCTTAAAGTAACTAATCCTTAAACCTTTTGTCTCTAAGGTTGTTCGCCACTCCTCTAGCCTCATGTTAAGATCTTGTTTTGTCTCAGCAACTAACATAGTATCGTCTGCGAACATCATGCACCACGAGAGTGTCTCCTGAATCGATTTTGACAACTCATCCAAGACTACTTCAAAAAGAAACAGACTCAACACAGACCCATGGTGAAGGCCTACCTCCACGAGGAAGAAATCAGTATCCCCCACGGGCGCACGGACACTTGTTGCACTCCTGGTATACATGTCCATAATTATCTCTATATATCTCCTCGGGACCCCTCTACCCTCTAGGCACTCCCAAAGCACTTGGCGTGACACACTGTCGTACGCCTTTTCTAGGTCAATAAACACCATATGAAGGTTACGCTTCTTCTCCATATACTTTTTCATCAATCTTCTTATAATGTGTATTGCCTCTATGGTAAAACGCCCTGGCATGAAGCCAAATTGATTCACCGTAACCTGAGTTTCCCGTCTAAGTCTAGCCTCAATCACTCTTTCCCATAGCTTCGTAGTATAGCTTAGTAGTTTGATTCCTCGGTAGTTATTACAACATTGGGCATCTCCTTTTTTCTTATGAGGACTACGACGCTGCTCCTCCACTGGTCTGGCATCTTACCAGATTTGAGGATAATATTGAAAAAAGTAGTTAACCACATGACTCATTCTTCTCCTAAGCACTTCCACACCTCGATGTGTATGTTGTCTGGCTAATCTCCTTAGCCCTTTCCATCCTCCTAAGTGCAGTATGCACCTCTTGCCGTGTGATCCGCCGGCAGTAGCAGTTATTCGGTTGTTTCGTTGAAATGTTGTGTTGTCATATTCTCCTTGGTAAGCTCTCGCATTGTTAAAAAGGTTGTGGAAGTAGGTTTGCCATCTTAACTTAATGTCCTGCTCCTTTACCAGTACATGCCCATCTGTATCCTTTATAAACTTCACAGGCACTAGATCTTGCCTTCTACGCTCCATGGCTTTGACAATCTTAAACATAGCATGTTCTCCCTCTTTTGTTTCTAAACGTTCATACATATGTGTATAGGACTTGTTCCTTGCTTCCGGCACCGCCTTCTTCGCCGCTCTCTTGGCCATTTTGTAAGTCTTCCTCAATTCCACTCGCTCCTCCTCATTCGTGAACCTCATAAGCTCTCTAAAGCTTACTTTTTTGTCCCTTATTTTGTCTTGTACAATTAGTCCAACATGGAAAATAAACATAAAAAAACACTACTAGACAACTTTTTTTTTGGTTCATTATGAAACTTATGATGTTTGATATAGTTATTTCGTTACTCGTGATGTTTCAGGTGCAACATTAACAGAAATAATAACTTATATCCATTAAAGTAGGTTTAAACAGTGTAATATGATGGTTAATATATATGCGATATTCAATATATATTCAAACAATGGGAGTAGTAGAAGTGTAGAACCAAAACCTTTTTATCTTAATGGGTTTGAATATAATTTTATTTTCATTTCCCCTCTTTTAAGATGGATGTATTATACACGAGATCGTTGGCGACTTTCTTGTAACATTGCTTTAGTTGATACTAAGTATTTGATAATAAATATTCAAGTATTTGCTTAAAAAAACACCTCTACCGTAATAGCAACCACCATCAAAGGTAATCTAGTCAACATTGTTCGTGTCATATTGTGATGTCAAAACTTACAGTAGTGGTTTATATTCCTCATATATCCTAACCCTATCCTGTTTAACTTCTTCAGTAACAAGTGATATCATGTTAAAGGGTTGTATCATAGATCATTAATTTGTCATGTCTAATCAAAGTATCTTACACGAATTATTAGTTGATATCAAATATAATCTTTAACAAATTATTAATCGTGAGAAAGTAAATAATGATATCACTATGTTCGTAATTCTGGTAACTACTCTCATATATCTCTAAACAGTCAAAATGGATTATTCTCTATGCACGTCTCAGTTAATTGCCTTAAGAGGGAAGAGACCCTTATGGGTACTACATGTACCGATCAATCCTGTATTACCACATAATTTCTACCCTTAATTATCCATAAACCATTAAATTACTAGCAAGACATACCCCACAAGTACCCAAGAACTTTATTAACTCATTTTAATTCTTCAATAGTCAACAATGAACCAAGTTTATGTAGCAAAAATTTGCCATGAAATGAAGCCATGAACCATATCCACATAAGGTGGCGGTGATGTTGTCATGTGGTTTGGGAGCTATGTACCATACCCATATGGGTACTCTGTCGTTTCTAATAGATAATCTTTTAATGATTAATGTAAACACAATCGTATTGACTATTTATAGAAATAGTTATTGTAACATATAAAAAAGCACTATCATAGTATCATAAGATTATTTTAGAAAAGTTATGAATAGTTGACTAATTTCATATATGCCGTCAAAGACAAAGTTTCCATAGTTAAGGCATTCCACATTGGTTTTGACTTCTGATTTTGAACATTGTTTTGGGATGTTCATCGTCAATTTTTATAAACTTAACTTTCATACATTCTCTCTTTATTCCTGTTTGGTCAACTAAAAACTATGTTCACGATTTAATCATCCACCAGAATAAAAAGATTTATAAACTTTGATTGAGTTGATGGATACATTCTCTCTTTATTCCTGTTTGGTCAACTAAAAGCTATGTTCACGATTTAATCATCCACTAGAATAAAAATATTTATACACTTTGATTGAGTTGATGGTTTTTTGTTATAAAAAGTTAGAAAATACGTTGTGACCTTAGAGATCTATCTATACTATGTATAAAACAAATAAAAAAAAAGCTGACGTGTTATCATCACATTGCTCCTCAGCCTTTTTATTTTTTCTTATGTGTGACACTCACGTTGCTTCTCAACATTTTTTAACCCGTCCCCGTTATATGAGTTATACGAGGGCTTTTTTTCATAACTTATAACACACTTGATTTATTTTTTTTTTGTTTGAAACAATTATTTTATTGTATGTTAGGCCATCGCACTTCGCAAATTTAGAGAGCCCTGCTGCCCTTAATGGCCAGACTATGTTGTCTTAACGGTCCCACGCTGACTTCAACGTTCCTCTAGGAAACCCTACTGTCGGCTGCCACTTGACAGTCGTTGTGCCAGCACAAGAGCATAACTATTTGACGTAACACACGATGAAGTGAACTCGGGATTCAAACCAACAACCTCGAGAATCTAGTTCAAAATTTTCATTGCCATATCTAAAAAATAAAATAAAATGATACAAGTGATACCGGTACATACTATAATACTACGGGGGTGTTTTGATAACTTATTCACTTTTATTAGTTAAAATAGTGTTTGAGTAATTTAACTTATTAAACACTTTAAAGAAAGAAAAAATGAGTTTTCATAAGTTAGGATTTTATAAATTATAAAAAACTACTCGTATAAATAAGAATATATATATATATATAAGAAGATGTAAATAAGGAATCCCAACCATGCCCTACGTGCTTTTTATAATGTATTTAATTTAATTTTATATGTTTAGTTGCAAAACCCCACGAGGAGAACATTATAATTTGAACCCTAGCGTGGATTCTGCATCATCGCCGCCGTCGTTCCTGTCTCCACCGAATGAATATTTGTAAGTTTTTTTTTGTGGATTTGAAGTTCACAGACAACAATTCTTGCTGGGTTGATTTATTATTCATATATTTAGGGTTTGTTTGCTATTTGTTTAGATTGATAATACTAGTGTTATTTCAATTTCAGTTGTTTGACCTGACATACTTATTGTTGACTTGGTCATTTCATACACATTGCTGTTATTGATTTAATAATAATAATAATACTTGTTGATGTTTTCAGAAAGCATCATCATGTTGGACCTTAATCTATTTAGGGAGGAAAAGGGTGGAAACCCTGAAATTATTCGTGAGTCTCAACGTCGTCGCGGTGCAAGTGTCGAACTTGTCGATGAGGTTATTCAGCTTGACAAAGACTGGCGACAACGTCTGTTTTTCTATTTCTTAATACTTTTTTCGCTTATTATTATTATTATCATTATTGTTTTGTTATTATATATATATAGGTCAATTTGAGCTGGATCAGTTGAAAAAAGACTTTAACAAGATTAACAAAGAAGTTGCTAAACTTAAGATTGTAAGTCCTTTGCTATTTTCATGTTTTAAAACAAAATGATTAGCTTTGTGATCTTAAAGTAATGTAATGTTTTGATTCCAAAAACAAAAGCTAAGTTGTGAAATTTATTGTTTTCAAGTCTGGAGAAGATGCAAGCTCCCTAATTCAAAGCACACAGGAGAATAAGGACTCAACTGCAAGGAAACAAGAGGAGGTTCAAGAGGCCAAAATAGCATTATATTCTAAATTGGAGACAGTTGGGAATCTTGTTCATGATTCTGTTCCTGTTAGCAATGACGAGGTTAACATTTATTTTTTTAATACTTTCGTTTAATAAATGTTATGTTTGTAGCAGTTATCTTTTACCTTTTATGCATTTTCTACATGGTGGTTGTATTACAATATTACCCTTGTATAATACAGGCGAACAATGCTGTTGTTCGGACTTGGGGAGAGAGAAGAGAAGAACCGAAACTAAAAAATCATGTTGAGCTTGTTGAACTTCTTGGAATTGCGGATCTGAAGAAAGGTATTACAATGATTTGACTATATATCGTATTCTTGTGGTTTATTGTTTATATTTTGATGTTTGGAATTTTGGCATATGTTTAGTTAGGCTTGTAAACGAACCGAATGTTCAGTGTACTATTCGGTTGGAAGTTTGTTTACATGCACAAAAGCTATTGTTCATTTAATTAAATGAACTACATGAAATGTTTCGTTCATATGTGTTGTTTATTTACGTTTGTGAACGTTCGTCATATGTGTTCGTTTATTTACGTTTGAGACGATCGTTCATATGTGTTCGTTTATTTATGTTAGCCTAGATATTAATAGAAAATGTCAAATTTATAATCGTGTGTGTATATACATAGGATTATTGTTATTTATGTTAGCTTTTTAACGATTAGACTTGTACGTTTGTGTTCATTTATGTATGTTTATGTTTGTTGGCTTGTTCAATTATGTTGTTAGTGAATCGTTTGCTTAGAATTTTAACAAACATGAACGAACACGAACATGTTCATTTTCTTATTGAGCAAGCATGAGCAAAAAGTTAGTTCTATTGAGTGTTAGTGTTCGTGTTACGTTAAAGATAAATGTACAAACATAAACATGCTCTGTGCATGTTTGTTCAGTTTGTTTGCAGGCTATGCTTATCCGTTTATAGTAGAGATTCCACAACTGGCTTGTCAGTTGTTGAGTTACGGGTCAGTTAGGTTTCGGTTCTAATGAAGATTTTTTTTAATTAAGGTAAAAAAGGTTTAGGTTTAGGCTTGACTCGTCAACAATTATTTTCATTTTTTTCTGGAATTCTTTAAATAATTTATTTATTGGATACAATTAAAAACCTTAGATATTAAGATCCTAGACCTAAACCAGTCATTTTAAGTTAAGAGGTACAAGAAGTTGCAAGTATTTTTAAATGATCTCATGGTATATTTGACTTTGACCATTTAGTTATAAAGTTTTACCCACATGGGGCAAAGTTGCAACTCTTACCATATGCGACATAGATGCTAATTTTCTTATTCTGCAAATTTATGAGCTTTCTCCAACTTGTAATCTTTCTTCATTGAGTTAGCTATATTCCTCCAACTTGTAAAAAAGTTATGCAGTTGATCATCTCAATATATGAAATTCAGGTGCTAATGTTGCTGGTGGCAGATGATATTATTTAAAAGGAGACGGTGTACGCTTAAACCAAGCTCTTATAAATTTCAGTCTTGATTTTTTGGAAAAAAGGAAATACACGGCACTGCAGACACCGTTCTTTATGAGGAAAGATATTATGGGAAAGTGTGCTCAATTAGCTCAATTTGATGAAGAACTTTACAAGGTAACTTACTATTTAAAAAATATTATAGTCATACACTTATACAAATTTGGTACAATCGTATAATTTATACAAATCAAAAGGAAGCTCGCACTTACACTTATACAACCTTGTTACAATAGTATAATTTATACAAGTCAAGATGAAACTCGCAGTCATGAAACTGTTCTTGATACAATTTGTAACTGACTTAACATAAAGTGAGTTTTTTTATTTTAAAGGTAACAGGCGAGGGAGATGACAAGTATCTGATTGCAACTGCTGAACAACCACTTTGTGCTTATCATATTGATGACTAGATTCATCCAAATGAACTACCATTAAGGTCTAAATGCTTTTGCACACACACATATATAAATGCATATGTTTTCTTTTTGGTTGTGTAATGTTGGAAAGTTTATCAGATATGCTGGATACTCGTCTTGCTTTCGTAAGGAGGCTGGTTCACACGGTAGAGACACTCTTGGAATTTTCCGTGTTTATCAATTTGAAAAGGTTGAACAGTTTTGCTTAACCAAACCTACTGGCAATGATTCTTGGGAAATGCATGAGGAGTTTTATCAGATGGTATGTGTCTTTTAAGTATATAATAGTCTGTGCTTTTTTATTATAATTTGGTTTTAACTTTGATGAATTTTATACGTGACAGTTGAAATTGCCTTATCAAGTAGTGTCCATAGTGTCGGGTGCTTTAAACGATGCTGCAGCGAAGAAGTACGATTTGGAAGCATGGTTTCCTGCATCCAAAACTTACAGAGAACTTGTTTCGTGTTCGAATTGTACGGATTATCAGTCAAGGAAGTTGGAAATTCGATTTGGACAAAAGGTTTGTTTTCTTTCATTATTATTATCTTCATGTTTTATAAATACATGATACATTGTTACTATTATTATTTATTTTGTTTTTTGATGTGCAGGGCAATGATCCGGTGAAGCAGTACTGCCATCTGTTGAACTCGACTCTCACAGCAACCGAGAGAACCCTTTGTTGCATTCTGGAAAACTACCAAACTGAAAAAGGTGTTGCGATACCAGAAGTTTTACAGCCGTTTATGGGTGGCAAGACTTTCTTGGATTTCTTGAAGAAAATCAAGAAATGAAAATGATACCTGATTCTAATGTTATAGATACTTCTGTCGGATATTTTGTTAACACTGTTTGAAATTTCTTGACTACTTGGTATTACATCATTATTGCTACTTGTGTTGAACATACTCTTCTGGCCAAGAATGATATAGATTCTGCTCTATTTTCTTTATTTTTTTAATCACTCATAATTAGAGGTGAACAAAACAATCGGTTCCGGACCTGACCCAACCCTACTCTACCCGCGGGTACGAACCGGGTTTGGGTTACTCCCTGGAACTGACCCGGACCCGATACAGTGTAAAAACCCAACCCTACCCGAAACTTGGAAAAAACCCAGTGGAACCGGTCAAATACCCGAAACCGGTTTATACCCGTACCCCGTTTTTAATTTTTGTTGATCATACCCGGAACTGGCTCCTTACCTGGTTCTGATTTCTAAAAATATCCGGTTTGTGCACCTCTACTCATAATGAATCTCTTCAACATTTATGAATAGTTTTAAAACATGTGAGACGTGTTTGGTTATGTGACCAGGAATGACAATGTTTTTAAAAGGTTTTGTTAGTATAAAACGTGTATGATATTAGGTGATACCTAATGAGTAATGATATAATGGTTGCTCAATTACACAAAAAGTGCAAACACGGTTATTGATACATACCCGATTCCAACATGGGTGGGTCAAGACAGTTAATTAAGTGGGAATATGAAGAGGAAAAGTTTAGGGAAATAAATGTTGCATTTATTATCCCAATTAGATCTATTTATATGTTCTTGCTTTAGTTTATGGATATCCATGTTTATGATATAAAAATATTAGGGTTTATTAACCTTGTATTTGGAGAATTGTCATCTCAAATTGGCTAATCGGAGACCTAATCCTTCTCGAATTGGATTAACCTATCAATCTCATCTTACAATTTCCGGGTTCTATCAGTTATCCTTTCTTTGTTTTTTTTTCTCTGAAATGCCAAATTTTTAAAAACAAAAACGGAACACTCCAAGCAAGAAGCTAAAAGCCTGGACAACGAGAAGGAAACAATACAACAGAATTAAAAAGAAAAAACAAAGATATTACACAATTAAAATTGCATCAATTCTCCCTCCTCATGCCCATCGTTTTGCTTCTACTTGTCACCCATAAGGGCGTTGCCTTTACACTACTAACTTAGCAATTGAGATATGTTTATTGTTGATAATCAAATAATTTCTCGGTTTTCATAACAATCAACAAGTAATTACCACCTATATCAATAACATACATGTTTATCTGAATCTTACTAGCAAAAACATTTGTTTGGCATTTTCTTTGTCTTACGTAATATAGAAATCGACGAACCTGGGCCGGTGGTGAATTTCCTTAACAAGCCACTACCTACGTAGTTAGATCCGCGATTTCTAAGGGAGGGAGTTAACCCACATGCTCCGGCTGGTGAGAACATGCCATATGGATAAAATGATTTGAACTACTTATCCCCCTCCCCTTGTCAATCTATGTGATAAGATGATCAAATCTTTTGCAATAATTCTTGATAAGTATCTGATTTTTAGTTTTTATATCTGTATTTTCTTAAATGATAAAGTTATATAAAAAACTAATTTGTAAAAGATGTATATAAAATTTGTTATAGGTGTTTCCCTTAAGTGATTTGAATGTTATAGTCTAAGAGTGTATGTGTGTAGATCTAAAAGTATTTTAGAAAGTGTGAGATTTGGTCATTCAAAAATTTTAAAGGTAAGCGACTTTGTTTTACATCAAGTATGAAACTGGAATTATTCCGTTGTCATCACTCCAAGACTTTGTTCATGTTATCATCACTCCTATTTCTAAACAAATAGAATGTTACTACCATCTTCTTCACTTTATTAATAGAATTATGTTTGCCTTCTGAATAAAAACATCTTCTACAACATTACTACACGTAAATAGACTGTTACATTAGACACATTAATTACCTCATTTGTGTTTTACGTATGAACTTCATTATTTTCACTTTTGATATGAATTTATGAATTTGTGTCATACTAATGAACAACCTTATATCATTCTAAAATTTCGCATATAAACTAAGATTAAAAAAATGTGGGATCCTCTAAAACCAACATGTTACAACTGACCGTAACGAAGCACAGACATTGTTACTTAGAAAATTAAGGGGCAAAAGATTGAAGTAGATTAAGCCGGCACCGCACTATCAAACATATAATATTAGAGTCACTCATGTTAATTCAAATCATAGTTATGATAGTAAACTGAAAAGTAGTGATTGCATCGAAACATAAGTTAAGCAGACAACAAGCTACACCGCTACCCTCTTTTGAATTGCAATACTATTACTTGATAAAAATAACTGGAATTAACAATATTATTACAATGTAAATATGGAAAAGACATTTTTAAGTCATGTTAATTCAGTTGTGAATCGGATTCGGTCCAGTAGGGACTTGTCTTTTTGCTACACCGTATCTTGGATCAACCTCATCCAGTTCTGATGGCTGTGACAGAAGTGAGCCGAAGAAGGGACGCTTTGGGTTGTAAATGGTGGTTGTTGTGGCGGATTGCTGATCATGGAGGGAAGTTTCCACCGAGCGGGTAACGCTAATAAGGAGAGGGATGAGTAGCAACATCAAAAGGGTTTTCATTTTCAGCTTCTAAGATTATGTTCATCTGCTCTCTATTTATCTCAATTCCTTTCCACACTAAATACAAATATATGCACTATAAATATGTTTAATGTCTAATGATCATGTCAGTAATTTATATTTATATGAGGCGTGCTCAATCACTTGTTTAGTCTTTATAGGTAATATTAACATGTTAGAAACAAATAGAAAACAGTGAACAACAAATAAAGAAATAAAAGTAACTAAACTAAGTTCAAAATGCATGTATTATTGCAATGATGCGCACAAATCAAATGTTAAGCTCAGTGTGTCACAAATACAGAATCTCAATTTTATTATTATTATTATTATTATTATTATTATTATTCCAAATCAAAAATGTTTACAGAAGGAGACAAGATCCACGAATACACAATAAATAACTCAAACAAATAACATATAAAACTCAAATCATGATTGTGGCAATATGATACAATACTTCGTTCTAGAAATATAGAGAAACACCAACATAATCTAAACAAAACTATGAAACCCTATATTAAGGGAGACGAAGTTCGAACCAAAACGATAAAAGAGAACGAGATTGATACGCACCGAAAACATTCTCTAACAACTCAATATAGAAAATCAGACCCATCTTTCCTTTCATGGGGAAAATTAAAAAAAGGGTTAGCCACACAAACTCTTTAAACCCAACTTCCAAGTAGAGGTGTACAAAACCGGTTTTTATTCCCAAACCGAACCAGTTTGGTCAAAATCTGGTCAAAACCAGTTTGACCCCCCACCGGTTCGGTTTAGAAACCAGTTTAGGAGCAAGAAAGGTCGACATGTTCAGCTTAGTTCGGTTTGGTTTAAAACCGGTTTTAAGACCGGTTTGGTAGATTAGAAGGGGAACCGACGGTTTCGGTCGATTTGGGAACCGGTTTGGGTGAAACCAATTTAAACTGTCAAACCAGTTCGGTTCAGTTTGCATAGAACCGGTCCCAACCGGTTGTTTTAACATCTCTAATTCCAAGCACATTAGTCATCAAAACTGTTCATCATCTATAATTTTTAAAAAATTTTAGAAAGTGTTTATGAGTGAGGAAAGAGAAAAGATAATAATAATAAAGGTATAAAAAATATTATTTAATTTAAATTAAGAGAGAAAATGTAAAGAGTTTTAGTGTAATTTTTTTGTTAAAAGATAACGGTAGGATGAGAATGCTTTAAAGCTCCAAATGAAGAACATTAGAAAAACAAGACACTAAAATCAATCAATCATAGACTACAACATAATGTTTTAACTGATTATCATATGAATGTTCTTTTAGCGGCTGTTTGGTAGCCTCTTATTGGTTATTAAGAGGCTATATCTTAATGGTTAAGAAGTAATCTTGAGTCTGAATGATTAAGACTTAAGAGGCTAACATGTTTTAATTGGCTTTACAAACTACTCATGTGTTATCATAATATACTCGTCACGACTAGTTTATAATACCTATATTTGAATTTTTTTACAAATGATACTAAAAACTTGAAAGTTGTTTTCATAAATATTTGTTTCGAGAATTTTCCCCAATATGAATATGAAATGTATAAACATAATAGCAAATTGATAGGTTTAGCCGTTTAGGTTTAGGTTAGCTAGCTATAGTTAAACTAGTTAGTTTAGGTTGAATTAAAACATACTACTTAGTTACAGAAAATGTGTGTAGTTTGAATGTAAGTTTAACTAACTTTTTATGTTGTATTTTTTTATAAATTTTATCATTCAAGTATGAAAAAAAAATGTTTTCCTTAATATGTGACGTTCAAGTCAATTCACGTACACACTTGTCTAGTTTATGACTACGTTTTCGGTAAGGGTATGCATAGTTCGGTTCAGTTATTAGCCAAATTGAAACCATAACTAACCAAACGGTTTTTGTCAATTGAGTACGTTTTATTAGGTTAGTTTGTCAATTTTTGGTTCGGTTCCGCATCCTATTTTTCCTATATATCCCTAATATACACTAGTCGCATCCTATTTTTCCTATGATTGGAGTGGGAAAAAAACATTTTTATATAAATGGCCCTGTGATTGTAACTTGTAAAAGAACAAATAATCCAATTCATACATGTTTATTATGCATTTTTTTGAACGGCACGTGTTTAAGATGTCTAGTAGTTTGATTCTTGAAATATCTATAATATACTAGTTTGAGCCCCGTGTATTACACGGGTAATTGATGGAAATTTTAAATTTTAATCATTAAGTGAATTATAATCAACAAAATGATCATATATTGTTACAATTTATATGAAAATTATGAAAATTACATAACTAAGATTACACAAATATGTTACAAATAAGTAAAACCTTCTTTGTATACTACATTTGTGATTGTATTGGTTGGTATACATTGTTTATCAAAAATCAAAATCTTTAGTCTATGTCTGCCTGTAACTTTTTATAAGGCAACATATATGTTTGCTTATAACTCTTGATATAGTCATGCATAGTTGTCTATGTGACAAATAAGGTTATTCAAGTACATATTCTGACCCTATATAAATTATAATATATATCCATGAAACTAACAAAAAAAATATTCATACACATAAAATAGCATACCTTTTGATCAATTAATTATATATAATGTCATTTGAGATCATTTGCTCATGTTTATCCAAAAAAACATGATTATCCCAAAAACAGATTACCTGAATTTTGATGATATAATCATTCTTAGAATCTTTAGAATCTGAAATTAATTGATCATGATTAATTATTTGTTATTAATATTCTGCATATGACAAATTTTAATTAATTTTATATGTTTAAATTAACAATTGTATAATCAAGAAACATATAAAAACCAAATTTAAATATAAAAAAATGATTTGTTTCATTTCATATGAATGGAAAATGACAAAGACATACTAATCATAAATCTATGTTCAAATAAAAGTAAATTTTTAAAAAAAAATTGTGTGTAGCTTAATTATTTTGAATATAAACTATAAATAGACACTTTAATTATGTGCTACCCAACAGGTAACACTAACATAACCTCAAATCATTGTATTTGTATAAAAATAAAATTACTAAGTTAATATAATATTGAAATGATTTAAATAACTAATGAAAACGACATTCTAGGTTTTCATATCCTAAATGATTTTTGGAAAGTGAAAATAGTGGAAAGAGATTGAAACAGATTTTTTTGTTTAAAAAATTGAATTTTTTAATTAAGTAATTTGTCTTATAAGGCATATTATATTAAATATATTTTAATGTATAAAAAAAATTCTAAATCAAATCATAAATATATATGTTTCTAGAACATTTTTGTCTGAGTTATGAAAGAAAATATTGAAAACCAAAGGTTGATCTTCTTATTGCTAACCTTTTATACTACACAAAAAGTCATATAAATAAATGATATATAGTTCATATAGTAAATCGTTATTCATATGAATTATAATTATAATATTCAACTTCAGTAATTTAATTGTAATAAGTCTGCAACTTCAATTTTGATATTTTCTTATCTTTCACCATTAATGTTAATGAATGAATCGAAAAGGATTTACATTTAATGAAAATAAACTTCAATTCATATATTGAAATGACTTAAAGTATAAGGATTAATAATGAAATGTTGAAAAAAAGATGAAGAGAGCTATGAGAGTGACAAGTGGCAAAAATTGGTAGTTATTTATTAGAATAGATAGATATAAATGAAAACAAAAAAATCTACGTGTCGTGATGTGGTTGCTCCCCTTTTTTCTGGAGTCATCAGATTTGCTTGATTTTTAAATAGATGCTTCTCATACATTTGACCCGAATTCACGTATATGGGTCTTATCAAACCCAAATATTTCTTAAACAAGTTATAACATCTCATTAAATTAAAAACTAATCTCACCAATACTGATATAAAAATCCTATAAAGAAGGGATATACTAAAAATTAATATCTGATTTATTAAAAAATATATTACATTATTTATAATTAAAAACCAATTTTATAGTAAAAAAAACGAGTTTCGGGTCTCATCAAACTCGTATACCTTTTAAACCGGGTTATAACATCTTATTTATTTGCGAAACAATTTATCATCGAACCATAAATATATTATTACCTTTCATACAATAAAAAAATAAAATTTCAAAAAATAAATAAATATTAGAAACAAATAATATAATACAACCTAAATTTGGGTTAATGTCATAAAAAACCAATGCATTTTTCATTTTTGTTCACAAAAGTCACTCAACAATTTTTTGCACATTAAAATCCTTGTACATGTTATTTTTAACAAAATTATGAATTTTTTAAAAATTAATTAAATTGATGGTTCTTGAGGTTTTGCCAAATTACAACTTTAGCCCCCAAATTCAAATATAAACAATTTTAGATATGTTGTTTTTATGTACAATATTGTATATAACATCCTTGGTCCTCAAAATGGATGAGATTAAATTATTTTTTTTCATATTAAAATGAATATGTAATAAAATACCCTTAACATATATTTAATATAATAATAAACTTAATAGTTAATAAGGTGTGACTGGCATGTTGCTTACGGTTAAATTATTCTTTTAAATACCCATTTTTTATTTTTCTTTATTTTTGTAGATTAATATTGAAACTATGGCTTTTTATAAGGAGAAAATTTTTTATGCAAGTTGATCATGATGGATGCTTCACAGAAAGAGTTGTTGATTTCAGTGGACGTTATTATGTCAGAGATGTCGATGAAGATATTATTCAGGCAAGAATTACTGTAATTCATAAAACATAAACATATTGCATAAGTTGTTGCAAGGTACTTTATTGCTTATTATTTTATTAAATCTATATTAAAGAGTATTTTGTTACAAATTCATTTAATAAAAATAAAACAAACAAAAAATGTTAACCTCATCCATTTTGGGGACCAAATATGTTATGTACATATAAACAACGATCCTAAAAATGTTAACATGTGAACTTGGGGAATAAAGTTGCAATTTGGTAAAACTTCAAGAGTAATCCATTTAATTAACTTTTAAAAAATTCACAGTTGTCTAAAAATAATATGTAGAGGGATTTTAATGTGTAAAAAAGTGTTGAGTGACTTTTATGAACAAAAATAAAAAGTGTATTAGTTTTTTATGATATTTTCCCTTTATATTTATCTAGTTTAAGGTAAAGTTTAATCACTATAAAGTTAAAAACTATATTTAACATACATAGGGGTGAGCAAGATAAGGGTCGGACCCTTGAAACCCGGTTACCCGACTCGCAAAACCCTTAATTAGACCCGAATATATAATATGGGTCGGGTAAAGGGTATTTAAAATTCACCTTAAAGGGTTAAAAGGTTTCAAGGGTCCGACCCTTTTTCAAACCCTTTACCCGTTTACTAGTTTCTAGATACATATATATGAGATTCACGATTATCTGAAATTTAGGAGAGATATATTTCATATAAGGTTTATCCGAAATTTCCCAATTACTAAGAAAAATAAAAATAAATGGTCATACTACAGATTGGAAACATATATATGGGAATCACTGAATTGTTCTCTACATGAAAATTGTAAATGTGAATATTTCAGTTTAAATGGATGATTAACTTTCAAAATTAGACTTTACTACGTTATTAAATGAAAGTATAATTGTTCTATGATTCATATATTAAAGTCATATATGAGATATGCAACTAGTAAATGCAGAAAAAAGAGATGTGATTACTGCCTTAAAGGGTAAATGGTTGGAACCTTAAAACCTTTATTTATACCCGACCCTTTTATTGTTTAGAGGGTAGAGTCTAGGGTCCACGTTTCTTCCTAAAAGGGTAAAGGGTCCGGGTAGAATATTAGGTAAAAGGGTAAGGTCTTACCCTTTGAACAACCCTAAACATACATAAATAAATATTTTGATTTTCAGTAAAGTATTAAATAGTTAAACAAGTATGGCTATGAATTGTTTCGCTAAAACAAGAAAATGACTAATCCGTAAGATTCGAAATAGCTGGATGATGGAGTTCTAATATTTCTTAAATAATGATTAGTTTAAAAAATTGAACTTTTGGAATAATAATAATTTGATGTTGGTTAAATAATCTATGCTACTAATGAAAGATTTAGATTATTTTGGTTAAATAATAAATAAATAAATAAATAAAAATAGAAAAGAAACATAGGCCCAATGATTATAATCTATTATCTATAGCATAAGTTACATATTCATCATTGAAGTATCTATTAATCACAAATGTAGCCCATCAACCTTTTATTTGCATCAGTTGTCTAAAATAGTTATATATATAGGTTTGTGTGAACTTATAACATGAAAAAATACCCCGTAAAAAGAAATTTACAAGCTTATTTTGGTTTAGATGGGTGCATATATGTTTTGGATTCAACCCGTGAACACGTTTAATAGAATGGGCCAGACTCATGTCAACTAACCTTAGCAAAATAGGCGGTTCAGAATTGATAAAAACATTTGCCCGAGTCAACATGTCATCTTGAAAATCATTAACTTAGTGTCAAAAAAGTTCTGAAAAATAGGCTCGGATTGATATAAGTAATTATAGGGACGAAGCAATGACTGATGGTATGGTATATTGTTAGTAGACAAAAAAAGGCGTAAAATGAGTCGAGTCAGAGCTCACCGAAGCTCATGCTCGGTTTATTATAGGTTCTAGTTATATAACTCGAGTGTTACTCATGAGTAGGTTATCAAGCCTTTGCATGTTTTAGGCTCAACTCTTTTGTTATTTATTATGCAAATTATATATGTTTAAAAATATTTTTATGTATATTAATAGTTGTTATTTTACTATATAACATAACTTGCTTAGAACCCATGTGATGCACGAGATACTTAAAAGAAATATAATTAATCTATATAAATTAAATGATTAAATTAAAAAAAAAACTATATTTTATCAAATTTAATGGTTTAATAAGTTTAAATTAGATTTTCTAATGGTATATTCTTACGAGCACGTTGTGTATTCATGCAATTTCTTCATAATCACATGAAAGATGCATATATTGATTTTATAAGTTGTAATTATGTGTTTTTAGTATAATGATGACTTTTAACAAAAGATGATAAGATATTTCATTATGAATGACATAAAAAAGAACATCGTATTTAAAATTAGCATTAATAAGATACAATTTTATATTACAATTTCAAAAGAGATGAAAGAAAACTTCATAGATCCATGGAGGTTAAGGGAATATGTGAAAATAAAATTGCTATTCATTCAAAATTTCTTTATCATGTTATACATATAAATATCATTTATTAAATTTTACCATATTCAAAAGTGTATATAACTTGATCTGATTTCATTAAATATATAAATATTTTGATTATAATGACATATATATCCGCATATTTTTAATCATATAATTTAGATAAGTAGTTATTTAATTAAAGAATGAATTGACATGTTTTGATTACACTAACATAAATATGTTTTCATTAAAAATAGAATATAGTTTAAACATGAAATTTATGTTATAGATGAATCTCGAAGTGACATGTGCCATAGTTATTTTCATTTATTAGAATACTAGTTTTTATCCCCGTATTACTGGTTTTGTTTAAATTTTTCGTTTCTAATATTTTCGTTTTTAATATTGTGAATATAGTTTTTTGGATTTTGATTTATTTATTGTAAGAAGTTAATAATATACTTGAACTTGTTTTTATTAATTTATGTTGGGTTATGTTCAACTTTTAAAGAAAAGTTGAATGAATTATCTACTTAATTTGTTATATTGATTCGTTTATGTTCATTTGTTATAATTTAGATATTATTTTGTGAAAAATTTTCATTTAAGTTAAACTTAAAAGAAAAAAGAATTGCCTGTTTTACATTTTACGTTTCTAATATTTATATACCTTTTGTATTTTAATTTTATTTATTGTAAAGAAATTAATAATATACATAGTGTTTGATAATAAAAGAGTTTCACAAATAAATGAGATGTTATAGCCCGTTTAAAAGTTACATGAGTTTGATAAGACCCATGACTCGCTTATTTTTTTACTATAAAATTGTTTCATAATTATAAATAGTATCTTTAAAAAAAATAGGATATCAATTTTTAGTATATCCATATTTTATAGGATTTTCATATCAAATATTTGGTGAGATTAATTTTTAATAAAAGATGAAATCCCCATTTGCAAATAAAGAAATCTGATGGCCTGAGAGAAAATAAGGAGCTTTCATTTATATATATTTAAGATGTAGATGTAGATTATATACTATTATTTGTTATATTTTTATATATAATAATAGTTATTATAGGTATATACATAATATATTAAATAAAAATTACATATATAGAGTAGGGTTTATGATAAGAATACATAGCTTCTTAAGAAAACTTAGGAATAGATTTGGACCTTTGGATCAAAGTAGTTAATGGTTTAGATCTGTGCTAACAATGTCCTATTTACATGGTACAATGTCTTGATGTGCATTAATTAAAGTCGTCCTAAACTTCTTACAAAACAATTATTTGTTATTTAAAACCTCCACTATATGACTCTCTCTCTCTCTCTCTCTCTCTATATATATATATATATAAAAGTTCAAATAAAAACAAAAAGTTTTCTAAGAATTATAAGAACCAATAGGTTTTTTAATAGGCTTGCAAGTCTACTCGAACTCCGGCTCATTTACTAAACTAACTTTTCATGCTCGAGCTTGTTTAAATTGGACTCAATCATAACTTTTAGCAAGTTGATCTCAAATAGCTCATGAGCGATTTGGTTTTTTTTCACCTATAATAAAGCTGATATGTTGTATAGTTTAATAGACCAAAATGAAGCCATTGGTGTTTATTTACCTGATTCAACATATTATTTAAATACGGGGCATGATTGCTACACATATCAACCTAGTTGATACAATGGTTATCTTGTTTAATGCGTTTAATATGTTTATCAGTTGATTTAACAACTCACAAAATGATGTTTTTAACACCATATTAATACGATTATATTTTTTCTGAACGACAATAAAATTTTTCATTTACAAAAAAAATACTACCAAAGGGATAGCGTCACTATACAAATAATCTAGCAAAATACCCCTAAACAACACTAAAAAACACCAAAGACAACTAACACTATTTATCAAGGCAACATAACCCATGAAAACCCCCCTACTCTTCAATTGATTACACGTATTAGCTAAGACCCTTTATGTCCTCAACCAACTTTGGGAGAAAAATGGGCTTCTTATTAAAAACCAACTCGTTCCGAACCTTCCACAAACACCATAACGAGGTAAGGATTATCGCTTAATCACTTTCACCTTCCTTTGTAGAACCTTAAAATAATTAACCACCTCCAATAAATCCTTTACACAAAACGCCTAAATAGAAGATAATCTGCACCATAGAAAACCACCAACCAAATTGACTACTTACCTGAGACAAAGATATGTTCCCATGCTTCACATTAACTATAACATCCCATATTGATTTGAGAGAAGAACGAATCCTTCTCTATAAGAAGGTGAATGCATTTCCCTTCATAACACGTTTTGGACTCTTAATGATAATGAATGAGAGGACAACCTCACATTTAATTATACTCATGTGAAAGTAATATCATGATGAGTGAACTTCTACAGACAATATAATCTTTCCATTTCAGCCCAAACCGAAGCCGAAAGTAAAGTTACATAATAGTTTGAGGACCATAACTGTAATCCTCTACTCATGAATTTAGTATTTGGCAGCATAAAGAAGATAAGATCGAGATGCAAGACACACATATATACATACAATCTCTAATAATCCTCTTGTCTGTATGTATACCAAAGTTTAAAATAAAACCCAACCCATAATATAATCCCATCTTAAACTTAACCCAACAAATCAAATCAAATCAAATCAAATCATTTCCAATATCGAAATCATCGCTTAATTGTACAGACATAAACCATGGCGGCGGAAGACAAACAACGGCGAGTCCCACCGATGATTTCACTACCGACACAGTCATCCTTCGAAAACCTATTCACCGGTGGACCCGGACCCGGACCCGGATTCAGCCCGGGTCCGATGACCCTGGTGTCCAACTTCTTCACGGATCATTACCCAGATGTCGATTGCCGGTCTTTCTCTCAGCTTCTCGCCGGAGCTATGGCTTCACCTGCTGCTGTAATTGATGACGCCAAACAGTCGGATGACAAGAAACCCGGTGGGTTTAAGCAGAATCGGCCCGTGGATTTGGTTATTGCCCAATCGCCATCTGGGTTTATGTTTCCATCGGTTTTTAGTCCTTCTGGCTTTCTTAACTCACCTGGGTTTTTCTCACCTCTTCAGGTATTATTTTTTTGAATCAGAAAGTTAATAGTTTTGTGTTTGTTGTAGAAAGTTTGGTAATTTTTGTGGGTTTTTTTTAAAGAAAAAGTGGCGTTGACTTTTGGTGTCAAATGAAGCTAATTTGAGTCTTGAAATTGGATGGTGAATTTGAGGTAGATTGTGAAGTTGAGTAACTACATTAAACATTATGGGGAAAGTTAACGTACAAATTAAATTAATGTGCTAAGTGTGACAATCAAGTAGTGTAATTATACATACAGGTAGTGTAATTATGTAATTACGCTATACTATATTACTCTATGTTGTATATATAGTCACACTACTTGATTCTCACGGCTAGCACATTAATTTAATTTGTATTTGATCCTAACCCAAACATTATAATAGTTATTCAATAGGGAAGATTTTTGGTGTTTGGATGTGTTAGATAGCATTGTCAATTTACATGTTTTGACTTTTTTGGTTTGACTGTTTTGAATTTCAAGATTGGGTTTTTATTTGTTTTACTGTTTGAATTTGGGTAGAGTCCATTTGGGATGTCTCACCAGCAGGCGTTGGCTCATGTTACCGCGCAAGCTGCGTTATCTCAATCTTATTTTAATACGGTGCAACCTGAAACTGGATCTTTAACAACGGTTGTATCGGAGGTACTACCGCTGACGGTTAGTTCATTTGATACGAAGACCGAGCTTGATGATTCGCAAATTGGGTCACCGGATGTGGTTTCTCAATCCGACATAACCGAAACTCAGCAAATCGTTTCTATTGATACCAAAGATGGTTACAATTGGAGGAAATACGGGCAGAAACAGGTTAAAGCGAGTGAGCGTCCTCGAAGCTACTATAAATGCACACACGCTAACTGCCCGGTGAAGAAAAAGGTCGGGCAGTCGCTTGATGGTCATATAACCGACATTGTGTATAAAGGTCAGCACAATCATGAGCCACCTCAACCTAGCAAACGGGGTAATAAAGAGGGCGCTGATGTGAATAAACTGAACAATTCTCAGCTTGTAAAACGTGTAGTGGAAGAACCAATGGCTAATCGCATGATTAGTGCTGATCAAGGATCTAATCAGTTGATGAGAACTAATCAAGGATCTAATCAGTTGATCAGAATAGATGAGCCGGATGATGAACCTAATCCAAAAAGAAGGTATGCTGAATATTGTTGAATTTTTGTACCAAAAGGTTGTATTTTGTTAGCAAAAAGATTGACTTTTTGTAGCAAAAATTAAATTTTTGCAGCAAGAGTTGAATTTTTGTAGCAAAAGGTTGAACTTTTGTTCCAAAAGTTGAATTTTTGTTCCAAAAGTTGAATTTTTGTATCAAAAGATTGTATTCTGTTAGCAAAAGTTGTTTTTTTTTGTGTAGCAAAAGATATTTTTGTAAAAAAAAGATTTGAATTTTTGTGTCAAAAGATTGATTTTTTGCGCGTGGGTTGACGTGTTTCGGTTATGGATTGTAGGAATACAGAGGTGGGACCTGTGTCGGTGCCTGTGGACTCGAGTTCAGCTCACAAGATGGTGTCTGAACCCAAAATTGTGGTGCAGACAAGAAGTGAAGTTGATCTTTTGGATGATGGATTCAAGTGGCGAAAATACGGGCAGAAAGTGGTTAAGGGGAATACTAATCCAAGGTGATCTATATATGTCCTAAACTTTGCAATTTATTTTCATGCTTTTATCATATCTGTGGCTCAATAAATTTAAAAACGGTTAATTTGGGTTATATTTTATTGCTGTCGGGTTAAACACACAAGGTATAAGAAGTTAGTTAAACATAAAACGAATCAAAGTGTTAAATTCGCCCGTGCCAGAATAAAGCGTCAAAAGTTATTTACCACACAAGGTTAATGAAGTTAGTAAAACATGAAACGGGTCAAAGATTTAAAATTCACGCGAGACGGAATAAATGGTCAAAGATAGGCCACATTAGGTCAAAGAAATTAGTTAAAATGAAACGGGCAACAGATTAAAATTCGCGCTTGACAGATTAAAGGGTCAAAGATATTCGCTCATTCTGTACACTTATATGAAGTTTTGAACTATGCAGGAGTTACTATAAATGCACGTATGCAGGATGCAACGTGCGGAAACATGTAGAACGAGCTCCATCAGACCCGAAATCTGTAGTAACAACATATGAAGGGAAACATAATCATGATATTCCAGTAGCTAGACACCGAGGCTACAATAACAACGGTGGACAAAATGGGAAATCTACAAAACCGTCACAAAGCAAAGGAACCACTTTAGGAAACAACGAAAGGCCCGTTCTGTTACAGATGAAAGAGGAGGAAATAACCGCGTAAATTCTATGTTCTGAATATGGTAAATGGTAATGTAAAAGATCCGTTTTGAAGCTTATATTGTTGCTAACATATGTTATCCTTTTGGATCAAAGTCAAGTTTTCTTTCTCTCTTTTTTTTTTTTATATCTTATTTGATTGTTTTATTGAAGATACATATGTACAATATGTATAGATGGTTTGTGAACCTTTCTTGCCTTATTCTTTGTACACAAAGAGTGAGCTTTATACCTCTATGTGTCCTATAGTTCTAAGGTTATTGTAGCTTCTTGGTCGGTACGGATTTAAAGCGTTTTTTTATGGTATATTGAGTGTCGCGTGTGTAATCTTGATTCGATATTGGACAGGGATGGGAGAGGATCTAATCCTGAAGAGTGAGTGTTTACATTGTAGGAAACATATGATGGTATATATTCAATATTATATTGGTTTCAAATTATTATTGTATCCACTTCATCATTGACAATTTTCGTTGTATGATTTTGTTTTGGTGAGCCAATTATTTCTTCTGGTGGGGTCTGAATGTACTAGTTGTCAACCCTTCACATAAGGCTGAGGGGTGTGGGGGGCTTAAATGGGGGCTCCAACCAATAATATTATGACGTGTGGCAGAGAGAGAAACTGGATAAGGGGGGTGTTGGAGCCCCCGTTGAAGTCTCTGGCCCTGGTGTGGAGGGGCTCCAGCGAATTTTTTTTTATTTTTTTATAAATATATTCAAACAACGTATTATTAAAAAAACTCATAAATTATTAAAAAAACACACATTAACAAAAAAACACATTAATATCTAAAAATAAAATAAAAATTAAAGTTCTAAAAAAAAACATTCTTCTTATTCTTCGGCTTGGTCTTCTTCGATCAACCTCTTTCGGATACGTTCCTTTTGCTTTTCCATTAATGATCGACCGGATTTAGGTTACTGAAGTCTCTAGTAAGAAAGTCCAAATCTCTCATTCGACTTTTTTCCTTTTTGTCATAAGAGACCACCTCCATGGTTTTGTTGAATTTATTGAGGGATTCAACAAGATTGGTGATGTTTACGGCTTCCCCCTCAGCCGGTTTTTTCCCCTTGGCGTCCCTTCCCAATGGCCACCTCCTCGGCGGTGAAGACGTTTCCTCCTCCGCAATGTTTAGGTCGAATCCAACGCGGCAATCCGACCCGGTTGAAGTGCTATACGCTCCAGACGAACTAGTTTTAGTCCGTTTCGGCCTTACTTCCGCATCAAAGTCCGGCGCCACCAGCTCAACCCACTTGGAACACCTTTTCAACCTCTCCCACAACTTTAAATCGTCCCACGTCTTCACCATCCCATACCTCCGCAAACACTCCTGCTTCCACTCTTCGACCGTGAAATTGTAAACCGCCAAATCATCACTGCCACTTGGTCTCATACGACCGCTGTTCCTGTTGAAAAGATTAGTAAACAAGCCGACAAATTTTCTGATTTCGGACCACCGACCCGAAATCATATCGGCGTTCCGCTCTGTACTCCCAACGGGCATGTAGAACGTCTCCCTAACCTTTGTCCAAAAAATCTTGCTCTTTTGGTAGTCGGCTGCAAAATGACTAAATAAATTAGATTTCTATTTAACTTTTTTATTTAACTTTTTTATTAAAAATCATTTTTAAAAACGTTAAAACAATTACCGCAACGCCGATCCTCAGAAATGACTATCCAAGCCCGACACAAGGCTTCCTTCTCATCCGATGACCACGGAGTGGCTTTCCGTTTCGTCCTCGGAGTCGAAGCCGGTCCCGACCCGTCCGTTGCAACTTGTTTTTTCCGGTGGACGCGTCTTTTTGGTCCCGTAGCTTCACCGTGTGATTCTTGTGTCTTCGGAACAACAAAGTTAGGAGACGGTTGTGTGTTGGATGGTTGAAAGCCGGATGATTCTTGCGGCTCCGAATAAAACATCGGTTGGTGCGGTGACGACCATAAATCATCGTCAAGATAATCTGAATCAAGGTTTGGGAACCAATTTCCAGCCATTTTTTAAAAAAAAAGTTGAGAAGATGAATTGATTTTGGGTGAAGGTTTGAAGTTTTGGTATAAAAATGGGTGAAATGGGGTATAATTATATAGGAAAAATATATATATTTTTTTTGGTTTGTTCGGCTCCCAACGGTCAAAAAACCATCAAAAGTTGTGCAGCCCTCTCTCTTCTCCCGCTAACCGGCTCACGCCTGCATTGTTTTTCGCGTTAGCGCCCCCGCTAGCACCCTGATGGTGTGGTGTTAGAGCCTGGGGGCGCGAGCGGAGGGGCTCTAGCGCCCCCGTTGAAGCCCCACACCCCTCAGTCTAAGTATGTTAGTTGAAGGCTTGATTATCTCCTTCAGAAAAGGTATATAGAGCTAACAAAACTTTAAAGGTGGGCCCAGTAGAATTTATGTTGATCTTGATTGGTGAAAATTTAAATTAAATCACAAGAAAATGACAGTTATGCATTTACACCTTTTGTTTTGTACCAATAGTTCAGGGGCGTATACGAAAATGTTGGTAGTTGAAGGGTTGATTTGTAATTGTGTAAGTTAGTTGTTGGTTGGTTGGTTAGTTTGCTTATACGAATTAATGCGATTTATAACAATAATCGATCGTTGACCTAATTTTTTCTTACGTTACTTTCTCTTACTTCTCTCTTTAAAGAGCACATTATAATTGGTATTAGAACGTCAACCTTAATCTTATACACACGATATGTCTTATACCTCTTGGACACCTGTTACACATTACACATATTACCCATCAATTTAGGGTATACGGTGTTATGTTTTTCAAAACATCTGCTGGGATATCGTTACCTGAATCTTAAACTCATCTATAGAATTTGAAATATAAAAGTATTTAACCATACTTTCACATAATCCAATCATTTTAATACTATCAAGTTTCTAACAATTCCATTATATTAATATTTGGTTTCGACGTAGATAAACATTTCATGTTTTTAAAAATTCAGTCATTTTAATCCACCTGACTCCAAATCAAGTTTCGTTATCTAATTCGAAGCTCAGGAGAGAATAAATCTACCTTGTGTTACATTTCCCTCTATAATGGCTAACAACAACAAGATCAGTCTTCATCAACTGCTACTAACGTCGGTTTTGACCACGATTCACAAAGTCAATCTTGTTTAATCTCAAACAACAAAGAACTTTCTCTGGCAATCTTTTCGCCTTTTGAGCCTGTTTTTCTTTTGTAAATAAGTCGGTTTGTTCTTGTTTGTAAACAACTTTGATGATGATACAATGTAGGATTGTCTATGAAACTGAAATAGTTGATCCCTAACCTATATAACCAACTTAACTAAACGGAAATAACCAAGCCCCACCAAAACGATGGTTTGGTCTCATTTTTGCATGTACCGAAAATTGAAGAAACTGAACTCGTAAAAAAAATAAACGACTTTTGTTGTTAAATTTATGGATTATAACGTTTAATTAGAATCTTAGGTAATTTTAAAAAAAATATATATAAATGATGTAACCCAAAAATTTTAGGCACATATGTCAAATAATAAGTTAACAAAAAGGTTTAGGCCGAAGTTTCAGTCACAAATTCATTATTAATGGGTTTTTTTTATAGTCCAAATATTTCAAGCCCAAATGAAAAAACCAAAAAAATTAACCAAACTCAATTGTAAGAACTGAACCGAAAGGTTTCAAAAACCCAAAAACCAAATTTTTCTAGTTTTTTACTTTGCTTTGCGCCCAAAGCCAATCCATGCACACCCATAATACAATGTACCTGAATGGTTAGGCCGAGATTTGTTATCCTGTCTTTGAGGCGTTCACGAAACACATGGAGTCCCTTTCTCGCTATGTAACCAAAACGATGAACGTCAAGGTCAATTTCAAAGTAGTTTAAGTCCTGTGTTTGAATGAATAACCAAAGCATGTGAACTTTTACTTGCTTAATCATGAGTTTTGAGAATGCGAAGGCGGGCACCCAATAGAAGTTGTGCTGAGGGCGTGAAAGCATGGGTTTTTCATTGTAAGTGTGCAAAAGCTTCCTCTCGGTGCTGCTTGAAACAATGCCATCCGGGTTAATGACACCCACCATTATTTTTAAGCACTCTCTAAACGGTGCGGTCGATTCTTTTCTAAAACTTTCACTTTCTCCAATTTGTCCGCCGCTAAACTCTAAAACAATTAATTAAGTATAGCTGGTGAACCCATTTCCCATTTCGACATGAGCCCGTTTTGGTCGGGACTTGGACCCAAACCAAATTAATACTTTTTTAAATGGCCCGTTTGACCCAGTATCTGACCTGACCTATCCATTTTGACACGGACCAAGTGATATTTTTTTTAATAATGATGACCTGTTTGACCCATTACCCGACCCGAACCACCATTTTAGACCAGAAGTTCATATTTTTAATGTCCAGGTTGATCCATTACCTGACCCACTCACCAATTCTTACCCAAGCCGAATTGATATTGTTTAAATGTCCCCTTTAACCCATTACTTGACTCGACCTACTCATTTTGACTTGGACCAAATTTAATTTTTTTTAAATGAGACATTTGACCCGTTACCTAGTTCGACTTGTTTTTTACCATGACCAAATTGGCATTTTTGGAAAGACCCATTACTTGACCCAACCCACCATTTTGACCCGGACCAAACCGAAATTCTTTAGATGCCCTCTTGACTCATTACCTGACCTGACCTGACCACAAACTAACATTAGCACCTTTTTAAACAAAAGAAACAATGTTTTCCTGAAACTGTGGAGACGTGTCTTTCCAAGAGTTTAAATACAACACGAGGCTAACACCTCACTGTCGTTGTCACTAAGGAACACATGAGCAGCATAACTAGGCAACTGTAAGAACCACATATACACACAACACAAAATTAAAGTTTGCATTATGCAAATTTTTTTACAGTTATTATATGTAGCCACATTTGTTGGTAATTTCCATCTTATAGGCCCGTTACGTGTAGGTGACCAGGTTGGACCTATTGGGCCTATGGAATTCATTAATGATGTAATGGGTTTATAGGGTTACAATTAGGCTTTTATATTTGGTAACTACTTGTTAACCAAGTTAGGGTATCCTTATATATACATAGCCATGTTAGGGTTATTGTATGTGTGAGAGGGATTATTGTATTCAAGTTTTGTGCTACTTTATTGATTATAATAATACGTGAGTTTACCCTAAATATTGTGTGTTCGTTTGTGTTTCCGTTATCAATCTATTCTTGAATTGGTATCAGAGCCGGTTAAGCTCTTATTCGATGATCATTCAGAACCGTCGTCTACGACCAAGGGATTTATAAAGAATTGAAGTTTCTTTCACCCACTATTATTGCTCTTGAAGAATAAAAGGGCACTGCCCTCAAGAAAGTTGTGTCCAAAAGTCAAGCTAGTTCCATGTAAAAGTGGTGATTTTGATCAAAGACGGTGATCATTAAGAGGAAAAATGAACTGTTATTTCTAAATCAACCCCACCATCGATAGAAGCAAAGGTGTTGCTTTGCTATTAAACAAGTGTAAGGCTCCGTTACCGGTAGCCCTTCTTTCGTGTTGGATTTACTCATAAACGCAGTTATAAATATCAGAGTTAATTAAAACATTCGCGGAATATAAAAGCTTTCATAAAACATTTCATAACAAAACATCTCTTGTCTTAAAACAACCTATTGTCTTTCAAAATAAACAAAACATTAAACTTAAACGTCTTGCGTCTTCCGATGCCAGCCCCTTATTCAGTGCCACGTGTCTCCTCACGCGAGCTGCCTCATCCTACTCACCTGCGTGCATACTAAAAGTCAGCTACGCTAAGTGAGTTCTAGTTAATCACATAATCATACAATACCTTCTTACATTTCATACTTAACCTCTTAACTTTCTTAGATACACACGTAAGTGCATATACTTTCATTCTTACCTTCATACTTTCTTTACATACATATCCATACGTTTTAAAGAGCCTTTCGCCCTATAACCTCACAGATATTATAAGGGTCTGGTCCCTAACATCACAGATATTATTAGGGTCTGGTCCCTAACATCACAGATATTATAAGGGTCTGGTCCCTAACATCACAGATATTATTAGGGTCTGGTCCCTTTGTTTCGTGTAACTGTACCATACCTGTTCATACATACTTTCCTTGACAATACGTGCAATCTCCGAAGAGCGTTCACGTACCATCATCATAACATACATACATTATGCATACATCATATATTCATACATACATCATATCTCTCATCATACTTATCAATCATATCTTAACCACCACCTGACGGTTCATGCAATATCCGAAGATCGTTCACGCACCGTCAAGCAATCATCATACATAAATCATACAAGGCATAAACTTACCACTTAAGATAAGTGTATTAACTATCACATCGAGTATGCACACAGCCCCGAAAACATAACAAGGAAGTGGCTAGAAACTCACCTCAAGGCGGTTGCGTTCACCGTTTACGGTTATCCTCTTCTTTAGCTGTGCGTGACTAACTGTATAATAATTATACGTATCAATAACTATCACTACACATATCGTCTTTCTAGTTTAATTATTACCCACAACGAACGGGGTCCGGGGGCAGCGCCCCTGGCAGCGGGGTTCTAGGGGCGGCAGCCCTTAGCGGGGTCCAAGGGGCAGAGCCCCTGGCTGGGGTTAAGCTGCCAGGTCAGCTTGGAAAAATTTTATTTTCATTAACTGTCTTATCACATTTTCCATTAGCATTTTGAATCATTGAATAATATGCTACTTAAAAGTTCAAGGGTTTATTTGTAATTAAATCATTCTTTTCTAAGTCCAGGGACTGTTATTGTCATTCAGTTAAACTTCTAATTCGTTATTGGTTCATAGCGAATTGGATTATCCTAGCGAACTGGTTCTTATAACGAATTGAACCTTTAACGAACTGGACTTCTTAACGAATCAGTCCATATAGCGAATTGGACCTTCTAATTCATTATTTCTTTTAACGAACTAATCATAACGAATCAAGGGTAATTCGTTACCCTTTTCCCTTAACGAATCGGAGACGAATCATAGACGAACTAGAGCTAGTTCGCTGTGTTCCCTTAAGCGAATCAACTAACGAATCACCTTCAATTCGTTAAGCCCCCATAGCGAACTAGGGTTAGGTCAGGGAATGTCAGAACATTCCCTGACATTCCTTATCCTCGTATCACTATTCCGGCGCCGCCTTTGCCGGAAAACCGCCGGAAAACCGCGAACACGTCGGAAAAAACGAGTTTTAACTCGTTTTTCACTGTTTTTCGTCCCGTTCGACCCAGATCTGAGCTAGGGTGACCCCTAAGCTCATCATAGGCTCGGTTTATACCCGATTCCACCCGGATCTCATGACTTAAACGGTTTAACGGTGTCGGCTCGTCGTTTAGTGACCATAACTAACGGATTTAAGCTCATACAACAAAATACTATCATACCTTGGGTCGGGATCCGATTCTTCTTCTATATTTCGGCTAGAGAGGCTAGAGAGAGAATCTTAAGTGTGTGTTTTGGATGGTGTAAGGGATATGTGTAAATGAATTAAATGGAGGATTAAGGGTATATATATTTTTGATCATGGGCTTAAGCCCATGGTCTTTCCTTCATTCCTCCATAACCCAAGTCCATAACCCATATCCATTTACCTAACACAAGTCCATCTCGTATTCTTTTCAACTAAACCGATAACGACCCTCTATAAAATAAACGAACTTTATTTTATTAATATAACCGAAAGTAGGATGTTACAACAAGGTTGTTATTAATTGTTGGTTCAAGAAGCCAAAGTGTTGATTTTTTTGGTGACGAGAAAAAAAATACACAAGTTTGTTTATTTTTAATATTTCTTTTTGGTTCAACAAAGTTTGATCGATTTGGTTTCGCGGTTGGGGTTTGACGAAGAACCATGGGTGATAAGGAAACAGTGAAGACGAGCGGTGTAAGCAATGAGTGGGAACCCGAATGCGTTCCAAAGTCCCATTCTTACATCTACCAATTACACGGTATGGGCTATACGAATGAATGTACTCTTAAACGTGCATAAGGTTTGGGATACCATTGATCCGGGTGCAACCGATGATGATAAAAACAACATCGCGATAGCGTTGATTTATCAATCGATCCCGGAAGCGACAATCATGCAAGTGGGTAATCTTGGGTTGGCCGAGGAGATTTGGAACGCGATTAAGACGCGTAATCTTGGGGCTGATCGGGTTAAGGAGGCAAGATTGCAAACTCTTATGAACGAGTTTGATGGTATGAGGATGAAAGAGACGGAGACCATTGATGAGTTTGTGGCGAAACTCTTGTGTACGGCGTCGAAGGGTGCGAGTTTAGGAGAGATGATCGAGGAAACTAAGATGGTCAAGAAGTTCCTTTCAAGTCTACCCCGAAGTAAATTTATTCAAATTGTTGCGTCTCTTGAACAAACTTTGGATCTCAAAACTGTTGGGTCTGAAGACGTGGTGGGACGCTTAAAAGCATACGGGGAGCGGATTCGGGAAGAAGACATGCATTCCGAAACCCAAGGTAAGCTTATGTTTCAAAGGTCTGAATCCTCAAGTAGTCAGTACAATGATCGTGAGTCCATTCATGGAGGTCGTGGACGTAGAGAAGGGCGAGGACGAGGTGGTCGCGGGTCAAGTCAAAACCGCAGTCATCAAGAAAACGCCATGAACCGGGAAAACTGTGAGCATAAGGGCAAAACCCGGGACCTCTCAAAGGTTCAATGTTATCGATGTGATGAGTTTGGACACTTTGTCCATAAGTGTCCCAACCGAAAACCAAAAGTTAAAGGTGAAGCAAAGCTAGCTGAAGCATCCGAGACAAGGGATCCTGCTTTGTTTATGATGAAGTGTGTTCAAGAAACGGTGTTTTTGAATGAAAAGAAGGTTATACCCAGAAACTTCGAGTCTAGAGATGTTGATGAATGGCACTTGGATAACAGCGCAAGTAACCACATGACGGGTAACAAGTCTTTCTTTTCTGAACTTAACAATCGTGTCATGGGAAAGGTTAAGTTTGGGGATGACTTTTATGTTGATATAAGCGGTAAAAGGTCGATTTTATTTGAGGCTAAAGTGGTGAACATCGTTTGCTTACGGATGTTTATTTATACCGAGTCTTCGAAGCAATATTATTAGTCTCGGTCAAGCCTCGGAACACGGGTGTGATATTCATTTAAAAGATAACTACCTTACAATGCATGATGGGCAAGGTAGGTTATTAATGAAGGTGACTCGTTCCCATAATCGGCTATATCGGATACAATTAAAGATTGGTAAACCGGTTAGTTTACTTAGCCGAATTGAAGAAACAAGTTGGTTGTGGCATGCTAGGCTTGGCCACTTGAACTTTGAATCTATTAAGCTAATGGCTAGGAGGGAGATGGTTGAAGGGATGCATGGCGTTACCCATGAAAACAAGTTATGTGAATCTTGTTTGGTCGGGAAGCAAACGAGGCAATCCTTTCCTAATTCGGCGGCGTTTAGGGCAACTCGAGCCTTAGAACTTGTGCACGGTGATCTGTGTGGACCGATTACGCCTCCAACAATAGCGGGTAACAGGTACGCTTTTGTTTTAATCGATGATTTCACGATTTGTTTGGACGTATTTGTTGAAGGCTAAAGATGAGGCGTTTGAAGCTTTTAAGAAGTTTATGGAATTGGTTGAAAGTGATGTTGGGAAAAAGATCAAGACGTTTCGTACAGACTGAGGTGGTGAGTTTACCTCACATGAGTTCAACCAGTTTTCTGACATGGAAGGCATTCAAAGACATCAAACGGCACCATACACACCTCAACAAAACGGGGTGGTTGAAAGACGGAACCGAACCTTATTGGAGATGACACGGAGTATGTTAAAAGCAAAAGGTGTTCCGAATTACTTATGGGGTGAGGCAATCCGACATGCAACGTACATCGAGAATTGGATTCATACTCGTGCTCTAAAGGAGAAAACGCCATACGAGATGTTAAAAGAAAAGAAACGAATATTGCTCATCTAAAAGTATTCGGTCGTGTGTCGTATGCAAAAATAGTGGGCACTCACTTGAAAAAGCCCAATGACCGTTCGAGGATTTTAGTGCATATCGGAGTCGAGATCGGGTCCAAAGCTTACCTTGTTGTTCGATTCGAAGACCAAGAAGGTTGTGATAGCTCGTGATGTGGTTTTTGATGAGAATAAGACATGGGTTTGGTCTAATTCAATGCAAAACAATGAAGAAACGGAGCTTGCATCGGTTTTATTTTGGGTTGATTGGAATGGGTTATTGATACCGGAGTTGGGAAAGTTGTAACCGAGCCTATGGGAAGCAACAGTATTAGCGACGATAATTCAGCTTTGTCGCCAAATTCAGCAACAGCATCAACGACAGCTTCTATCGCTAATTCAGACAGCTCATCAGCACCTTTAGCGACAGATTCTGACACTCTGGTCGCTAATTCCAACAACTCAGCATCCAGTTTAGCGACACCAGCGGCAAATGGTTTAGCAACAACATCACATAATGAACCAGAAAGTAACCTGAGAAGATCTACACGTGTTCCGATCGCACCGGTTAAGTTCAATGATTATGTCCTATGTTCGGAAGTGGAGGACATTGAACTTCTTCTGTTAGAAGAAGGTGAACCGATGAATTTTGGTGAAGCAAAATCCAAACCGGAATGGATAAAGGCTATGCAAACGGAATTCGAATCCATTAAACGAAACGACACATGGCAGTTGACCGAGTTACCGAGATGGGCTAAAGCTATCGGATTGAAGTGGGTTTTCTAGGTGAAAAGAAATGCAGATGGTTCAATTAATAAATATAAAGCAAGACTCGTGGCAAAGGGTTATGTGCAACAACCCGGAGTCGATTTTGATGAGGTCTTTGCTCCAGTGGCGAGACTTGAAACCGTACATATACTCATTGTCACTGCAGCTACTGAGAGATGGAAATTACATCATGTGGATGTAAAGTTGGCAATGTTAGCGATGGAGCAATTAGTGGCAAGGAACAACGAGCTGACATTTTTACGAAAGCACTTGCGAGAATCAAGTTTGACGAGATGAGAAGATTGCTCGGTGTTGAAGATCTCCTAGTTTCGAGTCGGAAATTAGGGGGCGATTGTTGGTAATTTCCATCTTATAGGCCCGTCACGTGTAGGTGACCGGGTTGGACCTATTGGGCCTATGAAATTCATTAATGATGTAATTGGTTTATGGGGTTACAATTGAGCTTTTATATTTGGTAACTACTTGTTAACCAAGTTAGGGTATCCCTATATATACATAGCCATGTTAGGGTTATTGTATGTGTGAGAGGGATTATTGTATTCAAGTTTTGTGCTAGTTTTCTTGATTATAATAATACGTGAGTTTACCCTAAATATTGTGTGCTCATTTGTGTTTCCGTTATCAATCCGTTCTTGAACCTTTAATAGAAAACCCGAACTTGAATATTTACAATGAGGAGAGGCGGCAATCTTTCATCGCCTTTTTAACGAAGGAAGCTCGATGTATTTGGCAATGTGGTACGTTGATTTTGTTTGGGCATGCAAACAGATCTACACCAAATGGAATGTAAGGAGAATAACTTGGAGCAGGCTTTTTCGACTTATCTCTGTAAACGTGGCACTTGATCAGGTTATAGTTGTACAAAAAATCAAACGTAAAAGTATGATATTTTAGCTTCAGAATAAACTTTTAACAATATAATTCAATGAAATTTATATACATTAATATACTTTGATGTAGAGGTAACTTTGTAAATAGAAACCAAACTTCCCAAGTATCCTATTAAAGTCACTCAGATTTTTTTTACCTCTAAAGTCACCCAACTTTCATTAGTTGTTCTGATCTTACGTATTATTTTTTTTATAAATGTTGATTTTTACAAAATTAAGCTAGGCAGATGAATCATATATATACTTTGATTACTATCTAGTGAAATATTGCAAAACTAATTTTTTGTTTTTGAATTAAATTTAAAAAATTATGAGACTTAAGCTATTATTTAATGAAGTGATTGTTTTTGTTCGCTATGACCTACTACAAGTTAATTGGAAAAAAGTAATCTAGATTCATCTATGTTTCGTTTGACTTATTTAAACATCAAGATTTTCAAACCAAACCAAAAAATGAAATCTTTATAGTTTTTGCTGTTATGATTAAACACACACGAACCAAACACAAACACGAAAGCAATAACGAACACGAGGATTTAGCGTGGTTCGGTCTAAACTGACCTACGTTCATAGGTGACAACTAGATATTCTTTATTGAGTGACAATGATTACAAGTTCATAACAATAATATATGTAGAGATACAACTAAGTTTGCATCTTATTCAACAAGAAATCCAAACCGGGTCGGGATTCGGTCTGGCCACCCTACACCCGTCTGCCCTTTAGGCTTCGAATAATAAACTAGGCCTAAACAAAAGGCCTACGAACCCAACAATCTCCCACTCGGAGGCCTTGAGTACTACGTCTGCACTCCTCATCGTACTTCTGTAATCTAAACATCTTCTAGTTGTCATCGCCTTCTCATCAATTAATCTGAAGGCCCGTTGAAGCTCCCCGGAGCTCCAACACGTCTGTCACGGCTAAAACTGCCCCTAACCCGTTCTCTGTCTCTATCGGCTCCCACTGTAACGAACTGCCAGAACCTGAGATACCCTGAGAACAAACGCTCTCCATATTCAGCAGGTAATCCACTGGAGAGACTTTTACAGTTGGAATACTGGTTTTCTTAATCCACTGTCGACCTGGAACTGTAACTGAAACATGACATGTGCTCCCACTGTCACGATGTCCTCTAACTGATTTAACCTTCCTAGCTCGTTCATCCTGAATATTCACTTTGGCTCTGGGTTTGTTACTTGCAAAACGAACCTTCTTCTGCCCATGAGATTCTGTGAACCGCACTTTGTCTTTTACCAAAATTGGATCCACTCCTTTCGGTGACATATCGACCATATACAACGAACCCATTTTCTTGCCACGAGCAACCATGAGATTCCCTTTGACTCCTTTCCACTGCCCATTCCCGAACTTAACATCATGCCCTTGGTCATCCAACTGCCCAACTGAAATCAAACGTTTCTTCAAACTTGGAATAACCCTCACGTCTTTCAAAGTCTAAAAAGTACCGGCTGAAGTGATCAAATCAACATCTCTCATACCCATAACCTCTAAAATATCATTGTTCTCTAGTCGAACCTTTCCAAAATCTCCAAACTTTAGATTCTTCATCTTTCACTACAGTGAGTGGCATGAAACGATGCACCAGAATCCATCACCCAAGCATCAACGTTACTCTTAACACTACAAACCAAAGCCTCATCACTAGTGACCCCATCATCTGTGTCATCTTCTGTAACATTAACCTCTTTCTTACCATTCGATTCCTGAAGTGTCCTTCTCTTTACAACCCCAACATTCAATATCTTTACGAGTCCTAGACTGACTCCTCTTCCTACTCCTACTGCCTCGTTGTATTTCCCTACCTCTACCTTCTGTGACTAATATATTACTTGATGATTCACCTGAACTTCTGCGTCTTGAATCTTCTCCAAGAATCAAATCCTGAATCCCATCAAAAGTAATTTTTGTAAACGAACTACAAACCGCAGTCACTGTTGGCGACCAATTGTCGGGTAAAGAGGATAATAACAATAGACCTTGAACTTCATCATCAAACTTAATGTCGTCTGACACTAAGCGGGACAAGATCGAATTAAGATTATTAACATGCGTTGTAACTGACCCACCCTCTTTCATTCTTGTTGTCACTAACTCTCGGATAAGATAGACCTTATTCGCTGCCAAAGGCTTCTCATACATATTGGATAGTGCCTCCATCATACCACGCGCTGTGGTTTCTTTCATGATGTTAAACGCCACATCTTCTGACAACGACAATGTAATACAAGCCCTGACTTTCTTGTCTAACTTCTTCCACTCTGCTTCTGACAATTTTTCTGGTTTTTCATCCTCAAGCACTACATCCAAGTCTTTCTGACAAAGTAACGCTTCAATCTGCATCTTCCATCAACCAATTTTTTGTCCATCAAACTTCTGTATCAAAACCTTTCCGTCTTCTGTGATGTCAATGACTTAACGAACACCTGGATAAAAACAGAGATAGACACAATAATGGCATGAGCCTGAACTTAACGGTTGTTCTACTGAACTTTGTTAAATAATCAACCTATTTAAACGCAGCGGAATAACGAACTGAAAAAATTAGAAACCGAAACTCTAAACAGAAACGATAAAATCTGATAAACGCGGTTAGCACTGGTTCTCTGTATCTTTAACGCTTCTTCTAATTACACAAATATTCTTCAACAAAACATAGAATCTTGATTCGTTGTTCTAGGCTCGATCTTTACTTAAAATAATATAATCACAATGTTTTTATCTAAAAAACCCAAACTGCCCAAGCACAAATCAATTATTAATGCACAATGGCCTAAAGAGATTAATAATTTCTGATCAAATAAATGGATCTTGATCAAATTAAAATAACTCTGCCAATTATGGGCCACTGCCCTAAGGGGGGAGGGGTGGTTCATTTCTCCTCACACACCACATCCAATGGTGGTGTGCCATATCACCAACCCCAAATCCATCACATGTGATGGATTTTACTAGGGGTGGTGGTGTGGTGTGATGACACCCACCCTTGCAAACCCACATCCCGATCACCACCACTGGACTTGCAAACCCACACCCACACTGGACTTCGAATCCATCGCCACCACCAAAGACACCAACAGGAATCACGGCTGGCGAAGAAGCAGCGCAAAGCTCCGTCGAACAAGCAGCTTCTGACGAAGGTGACGTCATAGGCTAACGGAGTTTGAATGAACTTGAAGCCCTCCATCCCCAGCGGCTACCTCAAAAGCAACTTCTGGCGAAGCAGGTTTCCGGCAATTGGGTGTTTCCAACAATTGGATGTTGTAGGTTTCTGGCGAAGCAGGTTTCCGGCATTTTCCGGCAACTACACCCCTCACCATTTAAAACCCTCCAACGGTTCCCTCAATCCCCAACGGCTCCCTCCTCGATAAACACCCATCACTTGCGTGTTGGCTATCACGCAACCAACCCCGATCACGCGTGAGCAATGACCGGCGACGGTGTGCTAAGAGCCATCACGCGTGATGGATCGCTCATCACGTAGTGCCCCGTCCGCCCTAATAAAGCCAAGAAATGACGATTAGGTGGTCAACCTAAAAAAAACCATGTTTCTCTCTTAACATTCCGTAAAGGCTACGGCTTAATAAAATTAAGAACTTTCCGGTGCGTCTATACTTTGCTGACAAAACTCTAAACTGAATCTGACCTCTAACCTCTTTTTTTTTTTATTTTTGATTGATGGCACACGACGATGCTTGCTTTCAAAAAATAGAACCTTCACAAAGCGAACGTTGGTGTTTGGGAGCAATCCCTAACCAACTGTAACCACGATGAACAAAATACAACGGAACCCTAGTTCCAACTTCTGGTGCGGCGGCAACACGCGGAACTGGTTCAACGTGTTCTTCTTGTGTAACAAGCCTAAGCTCTTGATACCACTTGTTAGGATTAAACACACACACGAACCGAACACAAACACGAAAGCAATAATGAACCCGAGGATTTAACGTGGTTCGGTCTAAACTGGCCTACGTCCACGGGTGACAACGATTACAAGTACATAACAATAATATATATAGAGATACAACTAGGGTTTGCATCTTATTCAACAAGAAATCCAAACCGGGCCGGGCATCGGTCTAACCACCCTACACCCGTCTGCCCTTTAGGCTTCGAATAATAAACTGGGCCTAAACAAAAGGCCTACGAACCCAACATTTGCATGTTATATATGCACTTTTGGCTCTCTTCAATGCAAGCGTAATAACAGTGGACTTTCTTGTCTGATTTTGTGAGCCTGAGTTTGAGGTGTTAGTGATTTTGTCATTGAAACTGGCTGAATCAGAAAAC
Source organism: Bidens hawaiensis (assembly GCF_021521415.1). Classification (NCBI taxonomy): domain Eukaryota; kingdom Viridiplantae; phylum Streptophyta; class Magnoliopsida; order Asterales; family Asteraceae; genus Bidens; species Bidens hawaiensis. The sequence goes on along the minus strand of NW_027496389.1, from coordinate 4,827 downwards.
TCTCTAGCTTGATTCAATCCGCATTTGTTCGTTGGTGTACTATCTTTGCTACTTTTATCTACTTTTTCATGGTTTTTGTTGTCCAAGGAACATGGTGACATATCATTGTCTGTAACCAATGAAACAAAGTAGAAATGAATAAAATTTTGTTATGAAATATATTACTGTTTATTACAAATGGCAAAATTGGTGGGCCAGATGGGTTGAGTAACGGGTCAAACGAGTAATTTCTTGTGTGGTCAAAAGTCAAAACGGGTCGGATCAGATTTGTTGACCTATTTACAAAACTTTCTAACTAAACTATTTGTTGATTACAAAACCTTTGTTGTTAATATAATAAACTAATAGTCTAACTTTCTTAAATATCATTACAAGAACTGTGTTATACTATTATTAATATAAGAGTTAATTACTTAGATTTTTTTTTGTTAGAATTTAGATGATGATAATATGTTATATATATATTTTTTATTTGAGATTTTTTTTTCTCATTATATAAAAACATAGATATTACATCAAAATAGCAGGTAGGCGGGCAACAAGCTGCGTCGCCACCCCTTCTGAATTGAAAACCCTAACCTGCTAAAGACATACCCCTGCCCCTTTGGAGTCGATACATTGCTATGCACAACCTGTTGGACCTTGGTTAGGAAACGGATAGCTTCCGGTGCCAAGGAGCCAAAGGTATCAAAAGCCAAAGGGACAAAAACATGTTGGTTCTCTTCGCAGGCTTTAGCATGTTTCTCCACCTTCTTCGTTTCAGCCCTTTTCATTGCTTGCCCAGCTACAAACCCATTATCTCTCAAACCAGCTAAAGGAGATACCCCTGTGAGGTCAACACAAGCGTGTTTTCCCCCGGCCCAACCAAAGACGAGCAAATCTGTCGGTCGTAGAGTGGATCTCCCTTCCGTGGGGACTGTAAGGAAGTTTGCGGGGGCTTCCTTTTTAGCTGATATCCAAGCTCGCCTTAAGATGTCCCAAAGAACGTCCCACACCCAATCATGTCGGTACTTAGATGGTCCCAGCGGTTTGCTCAAAGTGTTAGTTAGTTTGGTCGTTAAGTTTGAAATATTCCCTGTATCATGTACCCCCCCCCCCCCCCCCAATGTTTCCAAAACACGGATGGTCCTTGGAATGGACGAGTGTTAGTTTTTCCAGGCACGTGCATGTAAAAAGACTAAAATACCCTTAATACCGTAAGGCACATTTTTTTTAATAATGTGACTTAAAGATCTGATGTTGTTTCTAGTTATTATGGCACTTTCACAAGAACAATGGCTGTTTTTTTATGAAAAAACAAATGTTACAGCTAGGATGGTTCAAGAAGCTAATAACTTAATTCTTGAACAAAGAGTATTTACAAGAAGCGATTACTACATTACCCCCATGCATGCTGGTAAAGCTATCACCTGATTCGAAATCTTCAATGCTGCTTACACAATCAAACCATGGATCGTCTATTGCAAGAAGACCCCAAAATTTTCATGTAATGTTTTATATCAAACGGGTCAAAAATAACTTCTTTTTTTTTAAAAAAAAAAGGTAGCTTAAAATGGAAATAGGTCAACACATTAAGTGGATTAAAAGTCACCCATGTATGATGAAGTTGGACTATTATTAAAATAAAATGTTTTTACAATCATACATAGTAGACTAATTATTTCTAAAAAAATATTTTTTCGAACAAAAAGTTACTCAACCTTCTATTTTGACCCATGAAAAGGTTTTAAGTCAAATGAGGTTAAAACTTTAAAAATGTACCATCAGAATATATTGATTCTCTATAAGTGGTGGTTATGTCAACATTCTTAATAACCGCAGCCGAGTCTCCTGCATTGGTCTTCTTCTTCTTCTTCTTCAGTTTGTCGGGCTTATATGCTTGTTTGCTGCGATATCTCAGTGTTCTCCTTGGTTTAGTTGTTTTAATAGGGCTTGAAGCACAACCACCCATTTGTATCTTTTTTTAATATAAAGAAAGTCCCTGTAAAAAGAACACAACCATTAACGACTTTAATCTAAAAAAGATAGGTAATTCATGCATTTATCACAGAAAATGAAAATATTTGGAAAAATTATGAAAATATAAATGCAGAAAAAGGAAACAATATCATATGTGTCATTTTAGTCCGAAATCAAGTGTAGTCTCTCTTTCATTTTTGCAAGAATAATGACTATTTTACAAAGATAAAGTCAAATATGATAGTTACGAATTCATTTAACTAAAAAAAAGGATTCGGTTACAACAGAGAGGCAGGTAAGCGGACAACAAGCTGCGCCACCACCCCCCTTTTGAATGGCAAAACCAATCCTAAAGTCGATATTAATTTTTTTTCTGTAAAACGGACTGGATGCAGAAGAGCTTACCATAAGCTTCAAGATATTCAAACAAAGGCAGTAGCAAGATTCTTCATGCAAGAATTCTGCAAAATTTTCAATATTGATATTAAAGGCATATAAAAGAATAATAAATTGAACAATTGCCAAGGATAAAAGTTTAAAAACTATTTGCAGTTTGCAAGAAACGATCATATGGGACGCGTGTAATCTATAACCACTTCTAAGTAATAAGCACTTGTACTGAGTGATGACCGAATATAATGGAAGAAAGAAAGAGAGCGATTATGCGGTTACAAAATTGTATTTGTATCACAATTAAATCAAAATGTACATATGTTTATACAACTTTATACCGTTTAAAGTATTCTTTTTGTATACCTTCTTTTAACAAAATATACAATGAATTATATGTTTCTATTCTATTGGAATGATATGATACTGACAAAATTTAAAAAAAGTGATAAAAAAAACTATTTCTTATGGACCAGCAATTCTTATGAATTGTTTGTCATCCTCTTGAGTTCTGAAGAAACACTAACCGGACCCCGGGCAGATTACTGGTAACCTGGGGGTTAGATAGATGTTTCCCACGAGGGGTTAGACCCTTGGAAGATGGTTCTTCTGATAACCTGCAAAACAGACACCGTGAGCTCGTCACTGAGAAGGGGGGGTTCCTCCTTGTGACCACCCTCCGGCGTGAGAATCAGACTAGATTGCTCTTTAAATATAAAAGTATATTAAGAGATTGCTAGAGCAGATATCAGGTATATATGATAAGATAAGATGTTGTAAGATGATCATACCATTGGGGTATTTATAGCCGAAGGTAGGTTTCCAAGGGGTTTAGCCGGCCCAACACGCTACCAACTGTAACCTATGCACGTGCCCTGCCTGTGAGTGGTGGATAGGTAGCGGCTGACACAGAGCAGGCGTGTCGTGCACTCTTCCTCTTCTGCCAACTACAGGCTAGGCACGTGGTATGGCAGGAGTTGGTGGGTAGGCGGCGGCTATTGGTCACAGTGCTGTGGCGTGCTGTCTGCCATGCTGCTGTCAGTGAGCTGTCGCATTCTTGGTCAGATCTTTTGTCTGTACCTCGTCAGATATCACACAAAAGATCCTCCATCATACGGACTGGCTCATTTAGGCGGGAGTTTTCCCCCTCCCGCCTTTGCTCATTCCTTCAGGTGACACTGGGGAGAGTTAAGTGCCTTGTGCGTGTAGCCATGCTGCGCGGGTGGCCTTCCCTAATTGCTTGTATCCGAGGCTGCGGGGACAGGCGGAGTCCTTCACCATTGGGAGGCATTTCCTGCGGGACCAGCTTGCGTACTGCGCGTAAGGACGTTACGTCTCTGAGCATGGTTGGTCCTGCGGATCCAGTTGGTCTCTGCGCAGACGTCCCTGTTTAAGGTGAGTCTTGCGGGTCCAACTGGGCTCTGCTGGGACCTACCTCTTCAAGTCCCCCCCAGTCCAATGTTCTTCTCATGAGTGTTTAATAAAATGAGGTGAACTTTTGGACTTGAGCAAAGGGTTTTGAAAAGGGTTTTGTAAGGTTTTCCATGGGGATTCTTTCCGCGGAAGTCCTTGTCACTTGCAGAAATGCCCGAGTTTCCTGCTTGGTCTTTGGGTATGATGCGGGTAGGTCTGTAACCTCCTCGCAAGTCAGGAGCATTGAGTCCCAGTTGTATGTATTTTCCATGAGGTTTTGGTAGTTTTGAACATAGTGATCAATTATGTTAAGACCACCAATTCCATCTTGGAGCTTCAAACAACGTAGTTCTCGACGTTCCCGCTATGCGGGGATGTTATTTCCGTTTCCGCAAGCATTGCCCAGAAGATCCTTCTTGGTTTCAATTCCCAGCGGAGCGCTAGGTATGTGAAGGGTTTTGCCTTAACACTGTACCTGTGCTCGTCTTACGGTTACTTTACTTCCAAGGTATTCCTGGCGTCAATTCCCTGCGGGTGCTAGGTATGTGAAGGGTTTTGCCTTTACACTGTACCCGCACCCGTCTTATAGTTACTTGGTTGCCGAGGTACTTGGCTTCAATTCCCTGCGGGTGCTAGGTATGTGAAGGGTTTTGCCTTAACACTGTACCCGCATCCGTCTTACGGTTACTTGTTCAAGGTTTTCTTGGCTTCAATTCCCTGCGGGTGTTAGGTATGTGAAGGGTTTTGCCTTAACACTGTACCCACAGCCGTCTTACGGTTATTTGTTTGCCAAGGTTTATTTGGCTTCAATTCCCTGCGGGTGCTAGGTATGTGAAGGGTTTTGCCTTTACACTGTACCCGCATCCGTCTTACGGTTACTTGCTTGCCAAGGGGTAAGGGGTATTTTCCCGCTTACTTTTTAATATTTTTGAATTTTGAATTTTGAAATTCGAAGAGTTGGTGAAAAGATAAGTCCAAACCTCTGAAACGTCGTGCGACGGTTTCTTCTGACTGTGTCAGGACGTGCAGGGAGTTATGGTGACGTGACAGAACATGGTCATTCCA